>NC_052519.1:8169537-8273992 GCF_014356525.2 Nilaparvata lugens
TAAAAACTGAACTTCTGGGAGAAACAGTTAACCATAGCTACTCAACTCGCCACAGATCCAATTACAGCTTTAAGATACCTCAGCTGACTCACGGCTCTGAATTGACAAATCCTTCATACCTGGCCCATATCTTGTACAGAAATATGCCAGGGGTGATTAGGGAAGCAGAGGCATTTAGTTTGGTAGTGTTTAGAAAGAGGGTGGACAGGTGGCTGTACCAGATTGGTTGGGAAGCTTCAGAAGAACTACTCCAATCTCGTTATGCTTGGTCACCAACACGACTTCAAGGTTTCCAGACAATTGATTGGAATTTATTTTATCATTGATATAACCAGTTTGACTGTTTTGCCTTTCTGGTTCATGCTTTTTTTCATTCTCTCTTTTGAGAATTTCTGGAATCCCTGCCACTGCGGTCTTCAATAAAATATTGTTTTTTCTTCTTTATTTATTATTTTAATCAATCAATGTATTAAGTATACTTATTCCTACATACATATTTCTAAATACTCATTCTTAAATATACATCAGCACAATATATTATCTATTTTATAATCAGAAAATTAATAATACTTCCATAATATAGCCTAGTGTATTCTCTACTATTATTTACTTCTATGAGCAGATTAAGCTTATTATGTATAAAGTGGAACTCCCCCCTACACACAGATGGATAGTCTAGTAGGGGGATTCCAAAATATGTTGTATATTGTATTTCTTATTCGTGTACTGTATTATGTTTTTTGGATATAAACTAAATTGAATCGAATTTTTTGTGAAATAACCAATATGAGAAATTCGAAATGTGGTTGAGGATATAGAAAATATTCTCCTCTTTTCACTCCAATACACGATTCTATTCTTACGATTACAAAATAAAAAGTAACAGTTGAGAGAAAAAAATGGCGAATTTCATTTTTCTATGATTCTTTTAATAATCGACAGCCTCTACATTGAGACTGATACATATTATTAATAGTAAGGAACTTGCGATTAGTCTCAAATTGTAGAGAATTTCGTGCTCTATATGCTCAGTTGCCTCAAATTCATCTTCATCATCGAAAAACTGCGGATAACGTGAAAATGAGAAAAATATGTCACCTTTAGAAACTATAACTTATTAATGAACTTTTCTCATTATAAATATGCACAGTTTACAAGCCGTCAATTAACTTATCTCATTTAAGATGTAGAAAATATTGTGCAAAAAAGGTATAAGTTATAGGCTATTTTATTAATTTCATTCGTCGTTGTGCACACAACTGTGATTTACATGACAGCGACGGCTACTTGACAAACTGAAACTTGGCAAACTATAGGTCTATATTCTTAATAGGCTTATTATTCTAATAGGCCTATAACCATCCTCTAAAACAGGAGACTGTATGCAAAGTTTCAAGTTAATTAGTCAAGTAGTTCAGACGTGATGATGCGTCATTCGTGTATTCCCTGTATCCCGTACATGTATAAGCAGGTTGTTTCCTTTGTTATATTATAGATAATAAACACACGGTAATTCATTTTTGCTAAATTTTTAAAAAGTTTTCAAGGGTGATAATTTTGGAATTGAGTCCGATAGTAGCAAGCATTCAAAAGGCACACCAGTGTTTAATTTTAAGTCGGGCCTAGGCCACAAACTCAAGTTCTGTCGTAAATTTGTCAAACTCTTTAAATAAGGATGATATAATTTTAAATTTATACACAGAAATTAACTTCATTCGTTTTATTCGCAAGAAAACATCTTTACAACAACATTCGTAATTCATGCAAGCATTAATATTTCTAAAAATTGAGGCACAGAGGAATGTGGAGTAAAATCCAGACTGCTAGGCTACCAGATTCAAACCCATAGTAAATAAATCTCATAGATGATTAATTACAGTAATAGTGACCAACACAGTTACCAAATACACTAATTCGAAAATGAACTGATAATGTATAAAATATATACACCAAATAAATTGATAAAGTATACATAACATAACCAAACCTATAAAGGGACTTCATAAATGAATAATACAATACTTGAGCCTGGGGCAAATATAATAATTAGTCCTGCGTTACGGTAATATTCTGTGCACAACAGATTATAAAATATTGTTTTAACAAATTATACATTTAAAATGCGTTAATTACAAAAAATAGAAGTAGGCTAACTTGATGATCAGTTTTAAAATAATGTAATAAAATAAATTATATTTAGTCCTCAGACAAAATTTCTAGAAGAAAAAAACTAATTCTAGAATCAAGCGACTCAGCATAGAAACAGCGTTTATAGGGAGTTTGTGGGGGTGAAGCCGCCCTATGGCTTGTCAGCAAATTCCAGATTCGAATTAAGCGCCCCAAAATACATATAGAACCGTCGAGAAAAATTCTTTCGGGCTGTTTCCTGAAAAACGACCACTGGACTATTATATTTCCATCTGGTTGGAAGAACATAGCTGGGTATTATCTATTCGCACCTCCAAAACAAAATTGATTTGAATAAAAGGAGAAACCGCTTTATTGAACGAGCGTCAGTAGATCTCACCTTTGACTTACTCAAGGCCAAAGTTGTTGTCCATCTGTTTGTGGGCCTATATTCTACAAAAACTTTAGAAAGAATTGATCAATCAGCTTCAAATTTTGTTGAGCACTTATTCTTCGAACCTTTTTACAGGTCAAGTTCGTTGGACAACAAAATTGATTCAGTCCTTCGTCCTTTTTCAGGATATAACAAACCATATTGAAAGTGCATAGAAAAAAATGTGTTCTGATTCATCATTAGTCAGCTGAAGGATTCATTGCATGCAATCACAACAGTTTTTCCATTCATTCATAGCATTGCATGTAGTAATTGTATGCAATTAATTATTCAGCTGAGTGAATTATAAATCATAACAATTTTTTTCTTATGCACTTTTAATGATTTTTTTATCCTGAAACGAAGGAGTAAGTCAATTTTTTGTCCAACGAACTTGACCTGTAAAAAGGTTCTAAGAATAGGCCTACGTGTTCAAAATTTGAGGCTGATTGATCAATTCTTTCTTAAGTTATTGTATAACATTTAGTAATTCAAAATTAAGAACTCGCTAACGCCTGTTCATATAAAATGAAATGTTAATATGAAATGAGTTTCATATAAAATTAATGTGCTATACAATATTTTCCTAAATCTTGGAAGAAGAGTGAAAGAAAATGTAAAATAAAAATTATAGCTAATCATAGAATGTCTAAAATACCATGTAAAATTTGTTTCAGGACTATTATATTGCCCAGATGTAATAACAGATTAATATGTTGATTATAATATCTTATATTTTTATCACTTCATATAACTTTGTGCACCTTCTTAATTTTTTATTGATATAAACTAACTTTCAACATTGACAAGATAAAAATACGAAAAATCGTGAGGTTTATGAAAATGACCTTATACCTTAATAATATTAAAATAAATGAATACTGAGTCCAGTTAACATAAAATTAGATAGAACATTTATTTCTTTAAGCATGGATAATTTATGCTGTAATCCTGATAAGAAGATTTCAATGTAGCTGAATAACAATAACTAGGCTGCAAAACATTACAAGAACCTTTACCTTCACAAAAACAAACATACATGTTACCTTTCCATAACTGATCTAAAATAGTTGAGTTAATTGTTAAGCACTGTATAATTTATCTCTTAAAAATATTGATTGGAATTGAAAACATAAATGATAGTAAGGGATTTGAAGAGTGATTTAATGAGATTTGCAATCGATCACCTTGGTGAGTTATTAATTATATATTTATAATATCTTAATCTAGAGCAGTGCTAGTTGATTCTTCAACTACTTCAATGTCGTCTTCACCAGTATTCTTCAAGTTATCCGGCGATATGTGACTTGGTTCTAATTTTTCTGGAAAACTTGTGGATCGACTCCTAGTTTTGACTACAGGTGTCAATGAATCAGTTACATCATCATGGGAAATTTTCCTCTTTATTTTTCGGTTTGATCGTCTAAGATTTGGAGTAGATCCTTCATCTACTAATATTTCATCAGCTTTAGCTAATTTACTTTGATGGTCTTTGGATACAGAGCCATCCAATCTTTTTACTTTAATTTTCAACCCAGATTGTTCTGATAATTGAATTGGGTCAGTTTTCGCGTGCGGCTTTGGTTCTTCATGGATTTCTGCGACAACGGTATGTGTATTACTATCTTTAATCTCAATAACACTTTTATTGAGGCTAGATTTCTTTGGTTTACCAGCTTGTTTTTTCTGAGTTTCAGGATTAGGCTGATTTTTTTTACAACCTTTGTTCTTGCTAAGTTTTCGTTTCCCGAGTGGCTTTTCTGTATCATTGCCATCAACAATTTTGATGGTGAATTCAACAGCTTTTCCTTTATCCATAACAGCCTCTGAAGAATCCCGGAAACGTTTCAAAGAGTTCAATTTGGTCTCGTCGTTCAAAGCTTGAATTCGTTTTTCTATGCAATGAATTAAATTTAATGCCCTAGTTTTTATTCTAGCCTCAGAAGGTGAGGGGGAGGGTGAGGGAACTGCTTGCTTGGTTGGAGTGCCATCAGTGGCGGTGTTTTGTGCTTCACATTCGTTCACTAGGGCCGAAGCCTCGTTGCTTTGTTCTTTGTCATCCGTTTTCTTAGGTAACACTATGGTTCTCATTTCACGAATAGGTTTCGGAACTATCGGTTCTAACAGAATGGGTGTAGCTTTATTTTCATCTGCATTTGCTGTAGTTTCATTCGATTCGCTATTGTCCTCAAATCTTGCTATGTTTTTACTCTCATATTCACTACTTGAATTTAATAGACTATTATCTAGAGTACTATTTCCCAAGTCTAGTCCCCCTAAATTATCCATAATTTTTATATTTTTCCTGAATAACCTCCCCACAGCATGTATATGTTTGCACATTGTTCTGTCAAAATTATATACCTTGCAAGTACATTCGAACATATGAGCACACATGTGGCAGGAAGTACAAATTAAAGGACACTTGGGATTGCATTCATAAGTTTTCCTTGTCACTACGAAGATCAACCTAGAGCTTTCCGATTTTACTTTCCATTTCCTGTTTTGCATACACTGAATAGCATCCAGATCCAAATTCATTGATACTGAGTGATGTTGTACCAGTTCTTGAGCCTGTCTGGAAATTTTCGAAGTTCTATAGTACTGTCTGTCCCTAACAATCTTCAAAAGTCCCTGCAGTGTTCTTTCTAATAGTTTAGAATACTTTCCTTTGCTATTGCAAACAGCTACAAGTTCATTGTAGATTACATCGAGGTTTAAATGTTCATTGACTCCTACAGACTTCTTGTCGTAGCAGCCTGCCCAAAGACGCACTCGATGGAGGTAATTGTCTTCAAAATATGTAGCAAACATCTGTGTCTGAGGGCTTTCCTTCAAGTGTTTCACAAAATTATTCAGACTGTCATCGAACTTGGAAGAGTCAGTTACACTTAGGTAGGAGTAAAGTACTTCATAAACAGCACACTGCACGTCCTCATTGGGAACTGTGATCAAGCGGTCTCTCCAATCAGCATCGACAAACCGATTGCTTAGCAAATAGTAAGGAACAAAGCCCATCACTTCTCCCCATGCGTCAAACAACGATTTCCTATCGTCTGTCATTATTGCTCGTGCACATAATGTGCCCATCTTGTCCCTAATTATTTTAAAGAAAAGCACTTCTATGCTTTTAGACATTGCACTGCATACCATGTAAGCAACTGGGAACGCCTCATTCAAATCGTCAGTTACCATTAGAGATAGAAGAGATAGATCATAACCATTACTTATACTCATCCATGTTATGTAGAAAACTCCATTTTGACCAAACTTGCGGAGTATGTCCTGCTGTCCCTTAGTCATTAGCACCACACAGAAATCATCTAATCCTAGAAAGTGTTCACCTTCGGCAACAATCTTTGATTGATTCTTGGGTTTGTAGAAGAGTATGGGACTTTCATCACCTAGACATTCCATTTCTCGAACCCATTCGGTGACACTGGCAAATCCGCAGCTGAATTCTCTACTTTTAATTTCTGCTTTGATATTGTACGAGCGCTCAATGTTCCTCATATCTTTCATTGTCAGTAGATGTATCCGATCAACGTCTTCTCCTACACTAGCCCTTATATTGTCCAATACTATATCACGTGAGACGCCTTTGCCAAGCTGGCTGGCGATATTGTCTTTGTCGGCTTTTGTCAGTCTGAGGAATTCGACGGAAGGATCGTGGCCGTAGTGCGTTGAACACAGTTTGGCCAGCACAGTTCCATCCAACTGTTCGACGCAGTCGATGGAAGCAGTGCAGTAGTTGCTGATCTTGGACGACACTTTCTTGAACTGATTTCGCACTCCTTTGCTTTTGCTGACGAATGTGCCCGACCGACTGCAGTAAAGATAGGTGTGTTTCTCGCCGGTTTGGCACCGTATGCGTGTTCCTGACTTCTTCACGAATCTACATTTTTCCTGCTTCTCAAAAACCTCTCTCCATTCTTCAAAATCTAAAACAATACAACAGAAACAGCTGCAGTATCTATTCAAAATATGATTATTGTGCTATTTTTATATTGTGTGTTGATATAACTGTTATGATTAAAAAGTGCATTATTTCTTGTAATTTTAATCTGGTTCTCAAATGTACATTTGATAAGCATATTAATCATGAGGTTTTCAAACTTCATTATCTTTCTTTGATTGAATATTAGTTCCAATTTTTAAATAGAAGCAATTTGAACAGAAATCCTGTTATAAATCAATTTATTAATTGAAAAATAAACGTTATCCAAGAAATAGTTTATTTCGACACTCAAGAATGACTTTATTAGCCTAAACCGGTTGTTTTTTACTATCTATTTCAATCAAGAAACTAATAGGCTAAGTGCCGGTTGCAAAATAGGCGGTTAAATTTTAACCATGACTAATTCCACGAGAACTAATCAGAGAAGCCGTCGTTTCAAAAACGCCTTCTCTGATTGGTTCTCGTGAAATTAATTACGGTTAAAATTTAACCGGCTGTTGTGCAACCGGGCCTAAGTATTTCTATAACAATAAAAAATACTGCAATTAACATCATACAACATCAGTTTACTGACACTGTCGAATCCAAACCAAATTCTTCTCAATTCATGAAATTCAATCCCAAATTCATACAAAAGTTTCATTTTGGCTGTTCCTTTGGCCGGTTACAGAGCTCGACCGACCGTCAGTGCGTACGTCAGTCGCGCTTGTCTTTTCCATAGATATTCCATGTATCCGTACAGAGCAGGACTGACGGCACGCATGCGCACGGTCAGGACCATGCGTTTTATACAGCGTAAGAATACCATCGGTCGAGCTCGTGCGCATCCGTTCCATCGGTCGACTGACGCGCTATTGAAACAAATAGAAGCTTTCAGAGCTGTACTTATCAGTAGCCCGATCGCAACTTAACCAATGTGCTAAGAATAAGAATGATTTTTATTCCTTTAGTGCATACAAACAATGCTATCGGAAACGTCAAAATATACATTATACATACATCATAATAAAATAACAGAATAATAGAATAAAAGTTTGTCAATAAAACAATAATATCAAGAATAAAATAATACAACGTACATAATGCATCATTTAAATATAAACACATAAAAATATAAAATACTACAGAGTACTATCACGTATGATTTCCAAAAAATGATTCTCTACTGGCAGCTGGAGGAAATCAGAAAGCGAGTATAGTGGGAACTGTAAGAGAAGGTTTTCAAGTTTTTGTCGGAATACTGTTAAAGGCAAGTTTCTGGCTGAGTCTGGCAGAATATTAAAAAGTTTCAAGGATACATGATTAGGACTAGTTAATACTTTTTTCAGTCTTGTGTAAGGTACATCTATTTTTGTCTTATTTCGTGTATTATGGCTGTGGATGTCAACTCTGCATCTATATGATCCTATATCCTTCTCTACTTGAAGTAGGAGTTTGAAAGCTAACATACTGTAAACTGTCATAACTTTTTCCTTTATAAATAATGGCCGGCAATGCTCCAAATACGCTGCACCTGATATAATTCTTATAGCCTTTTTCTGTAGTAAGAACACTCTTTGCACATCCGGGGCACAACCCCACAAGACCAACCCGTACATAAAGACACTCTGAAAAAAAGCGAAATAGCACATTCTTAAATAGTGTGCGGGTACACAATCCCTGAGCCTTCGAAGAAGGTATATAACCCTACTAAGTTTGGAGCAGACACTTTCTATATGAGGTATCCATGTGAGTTTATAATCTAGTGTAATGCCAAGAAGCTTAGCACTTTTTGCACTCTGACTGATCTGTCTCAAACCAAGCACTAGCTTCTGGGTCTTGGTTGTATTCAAAAATAGACGGTTTGCCCTGAACCAGGCTTCTGCCTCGCCCTGACATCTGGACATCTTTTGTTCAAGAGCACTGAGATCCACATCAGAAGTAACTAATGATGAATCATCAGCATAGCATACCACCTTGGATCGAATGCTAAACCCAATATCGTTCATCATGACCAGAAAAAGTAGAGGCCCAAGAATGGACCCCTGAGGAACGCCATGTGGTACAGCAATAATTGGCTTGGAAAACTCTGAGTTAACACATACTGTCTGGATACGACCCTGTAAATAAGATTCTAATAGTTTAAGAGCATTGTTTTGGATACCAAGAAATTCTAATTTACTTAATAAAATATTGTGATCCACCACATCAAATCCTTTAGTCAAATCGAAAAGAACCAATCCTGTGTGCTTCTTATCATTAAAACCATTCTCAATGTCAGCCACGATGGTACTAACAGCATCAATAGTTGACCTACCTTTCCTAAATCCGTACTGAGTTTCACTGAACAAACTATTTGATTCAAAGAATTCATATAATTGTGTGGCAATAATGTATTCAAATATCTTACTAAAGATGGGTGGTACCGATATTGGCCTAAAGTTTTCAGGTGAATCTTTGTCCCCCTTCTTGTATATGGGCACTGTTCTAGAATGCTTGAGTGATGATGGAAAAACTGATTCTCTGATACAGGCATTAAAACAAGATGTTAATGGCTGTAAAATAAATTCAATGACTTGTTTTATGAAGGAGCTGGAAAGGGAATAAATATCTTTGCTAGTGGATGACTTCATTCTAGAAACTATGTAAGAGACTTGATCACATGATACTTCTTTTAATACAAATACAGCCTGCGTTTTTGGGGACTTTATGAATTTCTGCTACAGCACTGATAAAGTATTTGTTGAATTCTTCAGAGGATACAGTTGTAACAGTAGACTGAGCAGGCTTGGAATTTTTTCGAATAATTTTCCAAGCCGCTGAGCATTTATTGTTAGCCAATTCAATAAACTTGACATTATGGTTCAGTTGAGCCATTTTCAATTCACATCTGTACAGCTTCTTAATATTATTATACGTCAACCTAGCTGAGTATGTACCTTCTTTTTTTAATCTATCATAGGCAATAAGAACATAATTTTTCAAGACATTCAAAGCAGGTGAATGGATATGCTTTTCCTTTGCTTTATTATTATGGCCAGGTGTGCGTTTGACAACAGGGAAAGAATCTAAAAATAGTCCATTGAATCTATTGAAGAATAATGAGCCCAGGACCAGTTTGGCTGAAGAAAATGAACCGAAATTCAAAGCAAGATTCATCAGTAGAAGAAGTTGAATTGATTGAGGCAAACCCAGAGTATGCTCACATTCGTCGCCCTGATGGACAAGAGTCCACTGTGTCGCTCCGTCATCTTGCCCCTAAGATAACACGAAAATCTAGCCGGGTAGAATGATATGATAAACCATATGTTTTCGTTGTCATTGATTCATTCATAAATATCAAATGTTGTTGATCCGTTACTAGTAGAAAGTCATGTTCAATTTTATTTGATTAAAGCTCTACTAATGAAGAGTTTACTTATTTCACAAGTGCTATCTGCAGACGAACCAGACCGAAAACTAACCTCAAAAATCAGAATCTAATTTTAGATTCTGCTGGATACACTTCTCTGGATGAAATTCATTCATATATTTAGCTCATACTTTGAATTTTGTAGTTTTTTTAACCAAAAACTAATTGGAAGACAGCTATCAGTAGGTATCTAATCGGCGTTAGTTGGATTCAATTCCCCGTGAATGGCCTGTTAAAAATCTTTTATGTTGGTTAGTTCAACCGGCATTATTTTTCGATTTTTACCTTTGTGCAAATTTCTTCATGTCAACTAATCGCCGTTAAAATGGTGCCAACTAATCATAATTAATTTTTTTTTATGCCGGTTAATGCATCGGTTAGCGCTAATCTCGATTAAAGTATAGCATTTAATCGTGATTAAACGTACGTGCAACTGGGGGTTAGTGTTCTTAGTTAGTAGTGTACTAACTACTAGTTTCAGCTTTGAAGCCATTTCCAAGTATCCTTTTTTCAAAAAAGGGTAGTGTGTGATTATTTCTTTATTTATTGATCAATTTGAACAGTCCTATTAGAATACTTAATTAAGATTATTTTATTCATAAATATGATAAGAACACATCATAATCATATAGTGAGGTCCACCTTATAATGGCAGTATTTGATTAACAGTGGTGTGTTGCTATCCTTGTCTGTCATTCGACAAAGCAGATAGCACTATCATTTTTCAATTGCGCAACGTTTCTGGATCGTTCTTCAACAATATCAAGATATATTAATTAACCAAATATTTTTCCTCAATATAATGGAAATTTATTATAGAATCATTGAAAAATATAATTTCTTGGCGAGTAAAATAATACAATTTATTATTTTTAGCAAGAATGTAGATTTGAAATTACATCAGATAGGCTATACCGGTATCAGTTATCTTTTTTAGAATGTAGTGGCAAGGCAGAGAATTGGCAATGCTCTTCTCCTATCTTTCTCCACTGCCATTATAACATCGTCCTCATTCTAGAATGATTGAGAATGTAAAATAATCTTAGCCTTACTATTTTATCCACTTATTTTGATAAAAAATAGCACTTTGTCAGCACTTTTAAACACTTTTAATTGATGTAAATGTATCCCCTAGGCCTATCGGTACTTAATATCTGTTATAATGGATTTGTTTCATTTTATTACCATTTTTTGTATTCTTTTGACTCTATTATAAGTTACTTTAGTTTTAAATCAATTATTTCTCCAAGTTTTAAGATAGTAAATACAGAACCTCTTGCTTTAACCATTACTGACCGATGTATTAAGTGACAAGTGAAAATAATAAGATGAGTCTACTTTTCTCATTTTTAAAGTTTATTCTATGCCTTTTAGTACATTTTTTAGTAGTTTCCCAATATATTTTATCTGCCTGCCAATCTAGTTGGCCAATTTGAGATAATCGAGGATATGATAAATGAGTAGTATATTTTACAAGTTGTTTATTATTGAAAGTCTATCAAGCCTGGTTTTCACTAGTAGAGTTAGTGGTCGAGTATCTGGCATACCAACTCTACTGAGCTAACTCTACTCTACTTACTTGGTCGAGTAACTGTTTCCACTACAATTCAGAATAGTAGGTAAAATAATGTGTTGTCTAGTGAACAGAACTAACCTTAAAATGTCAATACTTTTTATAAATTAACACTTAAACACTTTTTAACACTTTAATAAGTTACGGTAATACTTTTTAATAAATATCAATACTTCTTAAACTTGATAGCACGACTCTACTCAACCAGATCGAGACTGTTTTCATTAGCATAGTAGTGGTAGAGTAGAGTGGGAAGCGGTGGTGGTGGAAGGCAAGTGGTAGAGTACTATCCCACTCAATTCTACTAAAAACTAGTACTCTACCATGAACGTTTCCATTGGGAGAGTTTACAAGATAGTTAGTACTTGCCCAGGGAATTCTGCCACTAGCTCTACTAATAAAAACCAGGCTTTATTATAATTTATTGAAAACATTTCAATTCATCATTTAGGGCCGGTTTCCGAGCTCGGGATTTAGCTAAGTCCTGGACTTTAAACAGCTGGAGTCAGAAAATTGGGTTTCCAAAACGGGGCGTAGTCGCAGCTTTTATAACAGGTGTCGTAGTTTTTATTTTCTCATTTCTATAATTATTGGAAACGTTTTTCCTTGACGAAATTATCCTAAATAATTCAAAATAGCTGAAACTTTCACTATTTTCTCTTTATTTTATTTCGTGTTCAATTTTCTAGTTTTTTGAAATTTGATTCAAATGTGACTTTTACAATGACTGCGACTACGCCCCGTTTTGGAAAACCAATTTTCTGACTCCAGCTGTTTAAAGTCTAGGACTTAGCTAAATCCCGAGCTCGGAAACTGGCTCTAATTATATTTTATGCAACCCTTAAATCCAATCAATAGTATTAAATTAATAGTATTTTTGTCATACTTAATCAATTGCAGCTGTTTTCCATGCATCAAATCAAGCCGGTAAACAGCTGTTTGCAGAACAAGAAAACATGTGATTTCCATTACAGCATACTATACTGTAAAGAGATCATATGGTTTTCTTTACAGTCGAGTATGTTTCCCAGTTCCGAAATTGGAACATTCAAATTGATTCAAATAACTATATAGTCTCAGCATTATAGTATTCAGTTGTATTTATTTATTGGTTGATATAATTACACATCATATGAATATGATCGGGATTGAACAACAGGCATAGCCCAAAACTATTTTGTTCCCAAATTTTGATAAATAATGAAATGTCCGAAAAAATAGGTTATGTTCTTAATGAGGAAATTTAAAGTTCAATGTTCTGTCCAAGAATATATATCAGCTAGAAATTTTGAATTTAGAATGATTAAAATACCAAATTAAAGTCAAATTTTTCACTTAATATCACCGCACTTTGAATAAATTGAGTTATTTCAGAAAATTTTGAAGCCAAAAATATACATACAACTTTCAACTAGGCACAGCTATTACAAACTCGAAATAATAGTTGTTATATTGGTAACAATAATTTAAATTTCTTATTGTTGAGAACTTTAGTGAGAAGAAGAGAGTGAGTTAATAATATCTAAGTAACTAATAGAATAACTCAAATATTATTAGAACTCATCTAATAAGTTTCAAGCTATAAGAACTCATCTGATATTTTTCAACATTGGCCTTTATTATTCTATTTGAGCTAGATGGGCCTATTAAGACCTAGGAGCTATGGGCTAGGTCATGTTTATAGAATGCAGTAACTCGAACAGCAGCAGGTAAGGTAATGGTTGATGTTTCTCTGCAATATTATTCTTTCTGAGAAACGTATGACAAAAATATTGTATGTTACTTGTACGGTAACGTATTTACCGCATTCGTATGATAGTTCTGCCCTCAACTACGTTTCGGGCAGAAACAATCATACTTATGCGGTAAACTACTTTTACCGGACTTGTGAAGTGATAGTATCTCAAGTCACAAGGATGGGAAGAGGCCTTTGGCAGGCGAGAATGATGTTTCTAGTCGAGGCGTTAGGCGTTAGCCAAGACTAGAATTTCATTCAAGCACTGCAAAAGACATTCACGTCCAAGTAACTTAAACACTATTTTTTGTCATAGTAATATAGAAAAGAATAATTGAGAAACAGAAAACATTACCTGCTTGTATTGACATTACTACATGCATTCTATAAACATAACCTAGTTTACAAGTTTCGAATCAGGAATTTCTTGATTGTAGTTGACAAAATTTCCACCTGGAGCGCTAAAAGGCGGTTTTCGGTTGCCGTTCCTAATTCGGGAGTTAGGAACTAGGAAACATACTCGACTGTAAAGAAAACATGATTTTATTACAGTATAGTATACTGTAATGAGAATCATAAGTTTATTTGTTCTACAATCAGCTGTTTACCAGTTTTATTTCATGGATGTAAAACAGCATAATCGAATGACTATGACAAAAAGTACTATATCACTCTCCTATCATTGAGAAACTGGAAAATGATGGAAAAGATGATTCACCTCATGAGAGAGAAATGTTCATATTGCATTCATATTACTGAAGAATGACAGAATAATTTCCTTTTTTCAATTTGGCTTAGCTTATATTCATCCTGAAATGGAAGATGGATAGAATATGGAATTCTGTGTGATTCATCGTATATCGCATATTTAATGATTCACCAAATAAAGTCAAGTATGACATGAGATACATTGACTTTTTGGCGGTACGAAGTTCGCCGGGCCAGCCAGTTGTGGATAAATAAATAAAGTGATGTCAACTTGTAATGTGATAATGTATCTGTCTGCGTTGAACATTGAAACACGTGGGGAGCAATTTATGCCTGTCTGCATACGCTCGTCTGTTAATGTGTGCGTTTGCCTTTACACCAATATATTATGACAAATTTTTGTATCTCTTGAATGGTTCAAAATGTCATAAATCTGACGAAGTATTATTGTTGCCCCCGGCGGGTTGGGGGAGCTTTGAGTCGAACATCGTACTCAAGAATGTGTTGAAAAGCAGAATTCACCCACAGTATCCCTGCTTGTCGTAGTAGGCGACTAAAAGGGACCCCAAGGCAACTCCATAAGTTGCCTTGCCTTCAAACCCACGGGATCTGCCCCATCAAGGCAGTTTCGGAGGGGCAAAAAGAAAAACCCAAGAGACCAGAGATGGGTAAAACTCCAGGCACGAATGCGGGTCAAGAGGCTGAGTCTAGGGTGGCCGGGTGCCCTACAGGTAATTTGGCGGCCTCTTCCTCAGCGGAAGGACCTACATAGAAGGCCAGGGTGGAATTCACGTACGTCACGAGGACTAATCAGTCTAAAGAGACTGCCAAGCATATCACACTGGATTGAGATAAGGATTGTAACCAGGTGATGAATGGAATGCTAGCTTAGGGAAAAACTCCTGGTTCTTGTAGAGGACATAGGTATTGGTTTGCCTAACCAACATACTACTTGGGAACACAATAAGCTTCGGTTGACGTGTGGGGTTCTTTGAACCTTTTGATCCTTGGAGAGTGGGGGTAATGATCGAGTAGTAAGTACAGTCCTGTTCGGCTCCTTAAAGTTTTGTAGTTTTCGATGGGTTTTTGAAGTTAACTTATTCATTATTCGGTACTATCGTCTTCAGTTTTTTCTTGTGCGTGCAGTGGTGTATTCCGTTACTCAACTGGACTTATCTGTGCGTGAGTATACACTTTTTTTGTATGTCGGGCACGCCAAGAAATCTTAGATCTAGACTTCGTTCCGATTCTACTAACAGAGTTTTGAGCCCCTTATCTTTGAACTTTGCACGACCTGATAAGACCATGGCTCCGAAAGCAGATCCCGTCGCTACTGATGTTTTCATCAATAGGATACTATCGAACAATGATTTTATCGATACCTTGGTATCGAAGATTACTGATCGACTCAAAGGTTTTATCGATGAGGCAATTTCAACTGCGCTTAAAATCACTAGAGAGGAGATCTCAGATCTAGCGGCGAGCGTATCTGCTCTCAAAAAGCGGGTGATAAAACTCGAGTCTGATTTTCAACATCGCACCGACGATATAGAACAGTATCAGCGACGTACGAGTCTGAGGGTTTTCGGGATACAGGAAAGACCAAATGAGGACACCGATCAACTGGTCCTTGATGTTTTCAAGACTAAGCTGCAGCTTGATGACTTTTCTCTGGAACGAATCCAGCGCTCGCACAGAGTCGGAAAGAGGCAGCCTCCGGATGCGAGTGGCACAGTGCGTCCTAGACCAATCATTGTGCGCTTTTCTGGCTACAGGGAGCGTCGGCGAGTGTTCGAAGGGAAGAAGATGCTGAAGGGGTCCAATATCACAATGAAAGAGGATCTAACAATGCTTCGATTGCAGGTCTACAAGGCGGCAGCGGCAAAATTTGGCTTTTCCAAAGTGTGGTCCAGTGATGGAATTGTGAAATGGGTTGAGGGAGAGGGTGAAGGAAAGCGGATTCGTTCCGCTGTTAGGCTCTCTGATCTCGATTAGCTACTATTGTTGGGTTATCAACACCCTCTTCACGTTGACTGTTTATGCACTCTGTATTCATGAATAATTATTTGAAATATTAAGACTTTGCAAATGAATTTATTCTTAAAGATATTACAGTACATTCTAGGATGTAAGTTAATAATTTTTCATAATCTATTATTCAATCTTTTTGTTTATTTATTTGCTATTTATAACTATTTTGAGTAATAGTTACTGTTGCAATGATTGGTGTTATGTCTCCAATGTCATGCATATTCTGTGAAGTCTTCTAAAACTTTTTTCCCTTTAATACCGTACCGTTATAATGAAGTTGAAAATATGTTATGAATGACTTTCCATTTATACTGATCATATAATGATGTATAATTACATAAATATATTCATCAGGTGTATATACGATAAATAAAAGATCAGGTTTATAATTGGATTTGGCTTTTCCAATGCTATGCCTCTATATTTTCCCTGATTTGCATAAATAGCATTTCTTAGCGACCAGTATACAATTTTTGCTTTTTAGTTACTGCTCTATGATTAATTATTGTGGATCTGTAGCTTATAGTTTCTCATGTTGAATTGCAGCATATTTTATATTCTTTCCTGTCGAATCTGAAGTACTTATATTAATGGTATTTCATTTACTAATTTCAACTGATTCGTTATTGTATTTCACACTAGTTTGCGCTTGTTTATCATGTATACGTCTATAATACCTTACTATGAACTGGAAAGAAGTAACTATTATTACCCTATACTATTCTATGATTAATTGTAGATCTGTGTCTGGTCTCTCATGTTGAATTGCAGCATATTCTATATTCAGCCCTGTCGAATCTGAAGTTCTTATACATTGTATTAATGGTATTATAATTATTGAATTTCAACTGTTCCGTTATATTTCACACTATAGTTTCCGCTTGTTTTATCGTCTATACGTCTATACCTTACTATGAACTGGAAAGAATTAATTATTATTACCCAATACTATTTAAAAATACAAGCTTCTTTAGTCCATATAGGAGTCGGACTTTTACCCCACTAATTGAAATAATAGTAATGATAATGTTTGTGTTTGATGATGAATGCTTGTTAGAGTGTTGTGTGTGCATGTGTTGCTCGCTGGTTGTGTTGTGCTGGCCTTCGTCTCGCTGCTGCCGCGGTCTCGTCGCGGCCGGTCGCCGTGGTTCCTGACCAGCCCGCCTCCCCGGCCAGCATGCTCCGTCCGTTCGGTCTGCCCTCTGTCAAGCTCTCTCACACTCCAACGGCTTGTTAAAGGTTGCCCACATCAATGCCCAATCGCTACCGTGTCATATTGATGAGGTTAGGACAATATTTGATAGTAGCTTGTTGGATCTTGTCCTGGTATCAGAAACTTGGCTGAAACCACATATAAGTGATAAATGTGTCGAATTGACAGGTTACTCTCTGTTTAGAAATGACCGTCTCCATAAGGGAGGAGGAGGTGTGGCAGTCTATGTCAGATCTCATTTTCCAGTTACAATTCTACATGTGTCTGATAGCATGATTGCTAATCAGACTGAGTTTATGTTCTTGAATGTTTCTGTAAGAGGGGTTCACTTGCTTTTATGTGTTTGTTATAAGGCTCCTGACATTGGTTCTATTAGAGAATTTGAAAAATCTTTATTAGACCTGATGACTGGTTTCAAGCATGTTATTGTCATGGGTGATTTTAATACCAATCTACTTGATTTATCTTCTGTGAATAGATCTAATTTTGTTTCTATGTTCAATTGCTGTAATATGTCTATTTTACCTATGCAGGCAACGCATCACACGGCGACTGCTGAGACCTGGCTGGATGTGGCTGCTGTTGGTGATGCAAGTTTAGTTGCTCACCATGGACAACTATCTGTCCCTGGAATTTCTAAACATGATTTAATATTTTGTGCCTACCGACTGCATCCTCCAAAACCCAAACAGGAGTTCATCACCTACAGGAATTACAGATATCTTGATATGAATTCTCTTCTGTTGGATGCTGCCTCAATCCCATGGTATGAAGTTGTCCTAACTGCCAACGTGGATGAAATGATTGAAAATTGAATACTTTTTTGTTGGTCCTATATGACACACATGCTCCTTCAGTTACCAGGAGAGTTAACAAGAAACCTGCTCCTTGGTTTGGTCCAGAGATTCGTGAGATGCAGAAAGTGAGAGACTCTGTCTTCCGTAGAGCCAAACGTTCTAAATCAGCAGCTGACTGGGCAGAATACAAACGACTGAGAAATAAAACTCAGCAGGAGATCAGGAATGCCAAGGTGAGGTTCTATTACCAGTCACTCTCACAACGGCAGCCTACTAGAACTCTTTGGTCAAAGTTGAAAAATCTTGGTATTGGTAAGTCACAAATTAAACATAATATTCCTTTCATCTTGGATGATATCAATAGACATTTCACCAATGTGCCTGTTGATCTGACTGGTGCTCATGACTACCTTAATGCTCTTTCGGCTACTCCTCGTGCTGCTCCTGATCAGCGGTTCTCTTTTGCTCCTGTCACTGAAACTGATGTATTCAGAGTGGTTACAGAGATGTCAAGCAATGCCGTGGGAGTTGATTGTGTTCCAATTAAATTTCTAAAAGATACCCTACCTTTTACCCTGTCTGTTCTCACCATAATTTTTAATGAATCTTTGGCTTCTTCAACTTTTCCAATGATTTGGAAGTCAGCTTTGGTTTCTCCTCTCCCTAAATGTCCTTCCATAAAATCATTTTCTGACTTGAGGCCAATCAGCATTCTCCCTGCTCTGTCCAAGTGCCTAGAAAAGCTTGTACATCAACAGTTCTCTGCTTTCCTTCAAAGTTTCCAGCTACTTTCCATTTATCAATCTGGATTCCGCTCAAGACATAGTACCACAACCGCATTGCTGAAAGTTACAGAGGATATAAGGTCTGCTATGGATAGAGGACAGGCAACTATACTCACACTATTTGATTTTTCAAAAGCTTTTGATTGCGTTTACCATCCCCTACTCCTTCTGAAATTGAAAAATCTTGGCTTTGAAGAGATTTGTGTCAAATGGGTCAAATCCTATCTATCTAATCGCCGGCAGTGTGTCAGAGCCAATAATGAGATGTCATCATGGAGAGATGTTACCCGCGGAGTCCCTCAAGGCTCAGTACTTGGGCCTCTGCTGTTCTCTATTTACATTGATGACATCACCAAGTGTATAAAAAACAGTAGGTGTCATCTCTACGCTGACGATTTGCAAATCTATAGGCATTTTGCTGTTGCTGACTCTGATGCATGTGTGGAGCTGATGAACGCTGACATTGATGCTATAAGTAGCTGGGCATATAATCATGGCTTGAAATTGAATGAGGGGAAAACAAATAGCATCATTGTTGCTCACAGCCGTTTGCAGACAAGACTCCAGGTGCAAAATGTTCCAAAGCTGACATTGAATGGTGTTGAGCTGGAATACCAGGACAGGGTTAAAAATCTAGGTCTCATTATAAATAAAACTCTGTCATGGATTGACCAGGTGGAACTTGTCTGCAAAAGAATATTCTCCTGCATTTACAGTTTGAAAAGGTTTGCCCTATTTCTACCACAGAATATAAAAATCATGCTGGTCAAAACTCTCGTTATGCCTCATTTTAATTATTGTGACACTGTGATAAATGACATGACTGTGGAGCTCTCAGACAGATTGCAGCGTGCTCAAAACTATTGCATAAGATTCATTTTTAATTTAAGACGATTTGACCATGTTTCAATTTTCTATAATGAGCTATCACTTTTAAAATTAACTGAACTCCGTACCTTGCACATCCTAACACACCTTCATTCCATAATTAAAACGAAATCTCCTTCCTATTCTGCAATGCGACCACTTGTCGATGCTCGGCTGGCCACTCGCCTTCGCTCGACAAAAACCGGAGCGATGGCAAGCGAAGGCCAGTGAAGGCGAGCGCTGACAAACCACCCATCCACACTCTCGCGCTCGTTGTCATTCGTACGCACTTGGAGAGAGTGTGGATGCGGCATTAAGAAAGGAACAAGAATCGGTCATAATTATCATAAGATTGGATTTTTATAACTTGAAGCTTTTGTAGTATTCTCTGAACTTCATCATAATGTAACATAAATAATGTAGCCTTATTGAAAACAATTTTAGATATTATAATATTACACAGTTATATCATCATCTTCTTCTTCTTCTTTCACGGTTAAGGCATCATTGCCTGTTCCGAACCTCATCGTCTCTATACTCAGACCATCTTTTTCTTGAACGTTCTCTATATATATTTTCACAACTGGTTTGTACAATAAAATAAGGACTGTTTAGGAATCCGGTCTCCACTCATTCTGTTAAGGCTGTGCAAAGGCTTAAAATAAACTTTCCACTTATGATATTTTTCAAAGTTTTTCGATTTGTACTTCATGAAGCTATCGAAATGGAAAAGTTTTCTAAGGAAAAAAATTCCGATATCTTTTTGAGATTATGAGCGACTGAAGTTTGAATTTTTGGTACAGAACATTTCAAATTCGGTGAGAGATAAATCCATGAGATTTGGAGAATAAATTCTTCATGGTATTGTTGATTGAATAAAACAAGAATTTTCTGAAAATATCAATTTTTGAGAAAGTTACTCAATTTACAAAAAATAAGTTTTAGCTGATTTATTTTTGCTCATTTTTAGTAAATTGAATAACATCCTCGAAAATTGATAATTTTTGAAAAAAAATTTGTTTTATGATTTTATCTTTTACCGAATTTGAAATGTTCTGTCACAAAAAATTTAAACTTAAAGCGCTCATCATTCAAAAAGTAATGATAGGAAAAAAATATTTTCCTAAGAAAACTTTTTCATTTTGAAAGCTTTATGATTTACAAATCGAAAAACTTTGAAAAATATCACCAGTAGTAAGTTTATTTTTAGCAAAATAATAAAACAAGAATAGGTACAAATTGTAACTTAACTACTTACTAGTTTCGGTGATCAGACCATCGTCAGGTTATAACATTTCCAATAAATGTTTACTAATAGTTTTGTTATTTTAAATATCATCTTCAAGTATTATCTGACGATGGTGTGATCACGGAAACTAGTAGTTACGTTACAATTTGTATTCTTGTTTTATTAATTTAAAAGTGTACTATAATTATATTTTATAAATACAAGAAAGTAGCTCTCAATTCATACATTTTTATTTGTAGCGTTTGCACAGCCTTAACATGTTGGAACCAACATTATACACAGTAATATTAACTGTGTGATTCAATTTGTTACGTAATTGAATAAAACAGGTTTTGATTTTTTCTAGAAATTATAGAATTTTTTTCTCATTTATTCAATCACCTTGTAATATTTATTAATGATTTTTTTTTTGTTTTAGATTCAGATGGTTTCGCCCGAGGTCTCGACCCATCTCGATCCCATCAAGATCTCGATCTCGAAGCCTCTCCCCACCCTCTCCCAAACAGGAGACCAGAAAAGTCCTGCTAGAGGTAGAGGACACCCACACTCGTTACGTCATGGCAGGTTAGTCCAATAGCAACGTTCATTTTCTATTACAAATGCCAACCAATTCGTTTAAAAATACGACTAAAGCTGAATTCACACCCTACAGTGACATAATTCTCATAAGTTTTATGGCCAGGACACACATAACCGCACCGAGCCCGCGCCGATGTACGGCCGAGTGTCGGCGAGTACTACGGTGAGTAAGAAAACAAAGACTTTCAAACGTGTAGGGACACATACTACCGCACCGTGCCTGCACCGTCAGCGTGTTTGTTGCTCGAGCCGTGCTCGCGCCGTCATCGACTATAGTTGGCCAAACGAAAATGGGTCCCTAAAGGTCAAAGCTTGCTCTTAACACCACGACCCGTCTCTACCAACACTGTTGCCACTTTGTACTAAGGGTGGCTATTAAGAGAGAAAGTGGATGTGTGTGTGTGAGAGAGGGTGTGATAGTGAAGTATTGTTATTGTGGGGAGTATTGTTTGTCTTTTCTGGAACACGTCATCCAAAACGTGGATGAAGTGTGATGGAAATCAAATGAGAATTCATGCAAATTGAAAAATGCAGAGTGAAGTGGGCACTACAAGAATATTGACTGAAATAAATAAAATTACATCACTCCACTTCCAATTGATTATTATAAAAGTCTTCAAGTAACCTTTATGAAGTAATAGCTCAGTATATAAATAGTTTCATTTATAAAGGAAAATCAAATCATCATTATAAAATTGGATTTCTTGATGTCATGACTCAAGAAAGAGTTATACATTATATATAACAATATTCTTTCCTTCATTTCATGATGTTGAAGAATATAGCGGATGATGGGAGGAGGTAACGGGGGATTTTATTGTTCTAACTTCAAAGAATGACACAATAGAACTTTTGAACCTGACGTGCTCAAAAGAATTTGTGACAGGTAGTGACGGAAAAGAGGTGTAGAAATAGTCAATGTATATAGACTGGTCGAGTGAGGGGTGGCCACCAGTGGCAACATTGCATTGGCCTTGAGAGACCCATTTTTGCTTGGTCAACTATAGTTCAGTTTACGCCTTGACAGTGACAGTCGGCCTTGTTTAACATAGAGAGTGAAAACTTATTGAAGAGATACGGAATTTTCCAGTTTACGATCAAAGTGAAATATGGTTGAACGGAAAAATAAGTTAAACCAAAAGTAGAAGAGTATTACCAAATAATAATTTAAGCCGAAGGTATAATAGACATATAGGAAATCTGGTTTGTGGATTTCCTATGATAAAATAGGTTAAATAAAACTGGATGAATGATTAGTAATTTGTCGTAGTAATTTTGATGTTTTAATGTAGAGATGACAAAATCACAGAGGTTGTTAATCACAGGTGGCAAATTTCAGATGATTCGCTACAGACATAATATAATAAATAAAAAAACTAGTAGTTCTGTGAACAGTAGACCTCATGCACTATTTTCATCCACAAGTACCTGATTGAAACTATGGACCTTATGGAAATACAGCAATAAACTCGCTTCTCCACACATCTGTGTAATCACTTGTCAGCTGATTTATGAAAAATAATTCTATAGTCTGATTTTTACTCTAATATTGGCATATGAAGGAGGCTCCTTTTTACTTTCCTTGCCCTATTACCATAGGTAAGGAAAGTATTGCTTTCCGAGAAAAAATTAAGGTACCCAAATTTCCAAATTTCTATACGTTTCAAGGTCCCCTGAGTCCAAAAAAGTAGTTTTTGGGTATTGGTCTGTATGTGTGTGTGTGTGTGGTGTGTGTGTGTGTGTGTGTGTGTGTGGTGTGTGTGTGTGTGTGTGTGTGTGTGTGTGTGTGTGTGTGTGTGTGTATGAGTGTATGTGCGTCTGTGTACACGATATCTCATCTCCCAATTAACGCAATGACTTGAAATCTGGAACTTAAGGTCCTTACAATAAAAGGTTCCGACACGAACAATTTCAATCTGATGCATTTCAAGATGGCGGATAAAATGGTGAAAATGTTGTCAAAAACAGGGTTTTCGCGATTTTCTCGAAAACGGCTTCAACGATTCTGATCAAATATAATACCTAAAATAGTCATTGATAAGCTCTATCAACTGCCACAAGTCCGATAACTGTAAAAATTCCAGGAGCTCTGCCCATCTAATGCAAAGTTTGATTTTAGATTCATATACAATTTAAACGGCGAAAATGTTGTCAAAAACAGGGTTTTTCGCGATTTTCTCAAAAACGGCTCCAACGATTTTGATCAAATTCATACCTAGAATAGTCATTGATAAGCTCTATCAACTGCCATGAGTCCCATATCTGTAAAAATTTCAGGAGCTCCGCCCTATCTATGCAAAGTTTGATTTTAGATTCCCAATTATCAGGCTTTAGAAACAATTCAAACAAAAAATTTCAAGTGGAAAAGATTGAGCATGAAAATCTCTTCAATTAATATTCAGTAACATTTTGACCTAAAACTGAAAAAAAGCTCGACATTTGAGAAAATGTTATTATTTTAATTACAAACTGTTGGCAACGGTTGATTTTATTAAATCATTCACTATGAAGAGATAGCAAACTTCATGTGTCTCCAGCCTTATTGTCCTGTCACCAGCTTGCTGGGATCTTTGAATAGTAGACTTGAGATGCGCGGGAACACTAGCGTCAGGTGATAATTTTTCATAGCGGCAAGGAAAGTTGTGTGAGTGCGCCACACCAGATTTTTCCTTTTATATTATCATTGAAATGCAAAATTTCCAAAAACCTTGTATATACGTTGACGCGCAATTAAAAAAGGAATATACCTGTCAAATTTCATGAAAATCTATCACCGCGTTTCGCCGTAAATGCGCAACATATAAACATTTAAGCATTCAAACATTTAATCATTAAGAGAAATGCCAAACCGTCGACTTGAATCTTAGACCTTACTTCGCACGGTCAATAAACAACAAAAATAAAAAAGAAAGAACCCTTAAATATAAAGGTAAGGAAAGTAATGCTTTCCAAAAAAAATTAAGGTACCCCAATTTCTAAATTTCTATACGTTTCATACGTTGAGTCCAATAAAAGTGTTTTTACTTTCATTGCCCTACTACCATAGGTAAGGAAAGTATTGCTTTCCAAAAAAAATTAAGGTACCCAAATTTCAAGTTTTCTATACGTTTCAAGGTCCCCTGAGTCCAAAAACATGATTTTTGGGTGTTGGTCTGTGTGTGTGTGTGTGTGTGTGTGTGGTGTGTGTGTGTGTGTGTATGTGTGTGTGTGTGTGTGTGTATGTGTGTATGTCTGTGAACACGATAACTCCATTCCTAATCAACCGATTGACTTGAAATTTTAAACTTAACGTCCTTATACAATGAGGACTCGACAAAAAGAAATTCAATAAAATTCAATTCAAGATGGCGGAAAAAATGGCGGATAATTACTAAAAAACCATGTTTTTCACGGTTTTCTCGAAAACGGCTCTAACGATTTTCTTCAATTTTATACCATGGATAGCTATTTATAAGCCCTATCAACTGACATGAGTCTCATTTCTGGGAAAATTGCAGGAGCTCCGTAATATTTTTGTGAAAAATGGCGGATAATCACTAAAAAACCATGTTATTCACGGTTTTCTCGAAAACGGCTCTAACGATTTTTTTCAAATTTATACCCTAGATAGCTATTTATAAGCCCTATCAAATGACTTGAGTCTCATTTCTAGGGAAATTGCAGGAGCTCCGTAATATTCTTGAGAAAAATGGCGGATAATCGCAAAATAAAAACATGTTTTTCACGATTTTCTCAAAAATGACTCGACCGATTTTTTTCAAATTCATACCCTGTATAGTTATATATCAGCTCTATAAACTAGCATGAGTTTCCTTCCTGAGAAACTATCAGGGGGTTCACCCCATTCTTGAGAAATTTACTTTGTAACCTCCTTCTCGTGCTTGAGGTAGGTGGGTAGAGCAGTTTATTCAAAAGAACACACGTCGATATTTTATTTGTAGAACAGCTGTTTTGACAACTTTTAAAAAATCCTTAAATTTCATAATTCAAACAAAGGAAAATGTACTCTGAGAACAATAACAATAGTATAATCGTAGTTTTAATAAAATTATTAAGCCGCCAATCGGCATAATGTTATTCCCCTAGATTATCCTCGTTTAAGAATGAGGCTTATAGATCAATGAGCAAGGAAAGTAGTGTGAGTGTACCACACCAGATTTTTTAGTAATTTTTCGCCATCTTGAATTGAATTTTATTGAATAGTTTTCTCGGTATCCGAGAAAACCGTGAAAAACATGTTTTTTAGTAATTTTTCGCCATCTTGAATTGAATTTTATTGAATATCTTATTGTTGGATCCTCATGGTATAAGGACCTTGAGTTTGAAATTTCAAGTCAATCGGTTGATTGAGAAATGGAGTTATCGTGATCACACACACACACACACACACACACACACACACACACACACACACACACACACACACATACAATATAAACACACACACACACAACACACACACACACAAAGACCAACACCCACAAATCATGTCTTTGGACTCTAGAGACCTTCAAACGTATAAAAAACTAGAAATTAGGGTATCTAAATTTGTTTTGGAAAGCAATACTTTCCTTACCACTCTATCTCTATAGTAATAGGGCAAGGAAATTTAAAAAGATAATTTTAGATGATTATGGAAGGAATGTGCACAATTCCTTCCAATCAAAAAATTACATAGCAATATGTTCGACAAATATATTTTTGTGTGTGTGTGTTTGAAATGCTAGCTTAATGACAATGCCAGGATGACAGACTATTCTACGACTGTTAACAGACTCATGCGAGAGTTAGTAAAGAATTGTCAAATTAAAACCATTTAACGCAATATTTAAACACATTGAATCATTCCATTACGTAGGCCCGTTACTTCATCAACATATTTATCGAACAAAGCACAGATAGGTAACTAATTAAATAAAAAAAATACCAAAAACCACCGTTTTCAATTTTGATGAATTTGTGTTGATGAAGCTTATCAGTTTCGCTACTAGGTGGCGCTAGCGTCCTAAAGTAAGATTCACCTAATATCAGTATTGGTTGAATAAGACGCATTGGATAAAAAACCCATACATTATAAAAAATATTCTATCCATATTTAAATATTCAATCCCAAAGACCTTAAAGATTCTATCTCTTTTAGGTCTCTGTTCAATCCTATAATATTGAGGGTGCATTTTCTATTTACACTTTTTGTGTACCGTAGTTTAGAAGTTGATATTGTGGTAATTATTCATATTGAATGAAAAAGACTAAGAAATTGTCAAAAAACCACTGATTTATTGATAATTAGAAAGACCGGTTTCGGTTATTACACCATTGTCAATCTCTGATAAACCCTGATTTTATCTGATTTTAACCCTGATAAACTTTGATTTTTAAACAATGGTGTAATAACCGAGACCGGTCTTTCTAATTATCAATAAATCAGTGGTTTTTTGACAATTTCTTAGTCTTTTTCATTCAATATTTTCTATCTATATGTCTATATGTCACCGGATCTCGAGAACGGCTCTAAAGCCTGGTTTTCATTAGTAGAGTTAGTGGTAGAGTCCCCTAGCCAAGTACTAACTATCTTGTCAACTCTCCCAATGAAAGCGTTCATGGTAGAGTACTAGTTTTTTTTCTAATTAATAAAAACAATATAAGATTCTTGAAGTACCCTTTAATTTTCAAAAACTTTAAAATAGTTTAAATAGTTTAATAGTTTAAATAGTTGAGTTCAACTGAAAATAGTTTAAATATTTTAAAGTTTTTAAAAATGAAGGGTACTTCGAGATTTTTATATTGTTTTTATTTGTTAAAAAGTAGCCCAAGTGAGTAAAGTTTTTTTTTACTATTATTACTTTCCTCGCCCTATTACCATAGGTAATAAAGTATTAAGGTACCCTAATTTCAAGTTTTCTATACGTTTCAAGGTCCCCTGAGTCCAAAAACATTATTTTTGTGTGTGTGTGTGTGTGTGTGTGTGTGTGTGTGTGTGTGTGTGTGTGTGTGTGTGTGTGTGTGTGTGTGTGTGTGTGTGTGTGTGTGTTTATATTGTATGTGTGTATGTCTGTGAACACGATACCTAATCAACCGATTGACTTGACATTTTAAACGTAAGGTCTCCTTTAAACTTGACATTTTATACCATGAAGATTCGACGATAAGAAATTCAATAAAATTGAATTCAAAATGACGGAAAAAATGGCGGATAATTACTAAAAAACCATGTTTTTCACGGTTTTCTCGAAATAGCTCTAACAATTTTCTTCAAATTTATACCATGGATAGCTATTCATAAGCCCTATCAACTGACATGAGTCTCATTTCTGGGAAAATTGCAAGAGCTCCGTAATATTATTGAGAAAAATGGTGGATAATTACTAAAAAACCATGTTTTTCACGACTTCCTCAAAAATGAATGGCCGATTTTTTTCAAATTCAATCCCTGTATAGGTATTTATTAACTCTATCAACTGGCATGAGTCTCCTCTCTGGGAAACTTATGGTGGGGTCCACCTCATCCTTGAGAAATTGACTTTGGAACCTCCTTCTCGTGCATGAGCTAGGTAGGTAGAGCAGTTCATAAAAATCTGGTGTGGCGCACTCACACAACTTTCCTTGCTGTTATGAAAATGTATCACCTGACGCTAGTGTTCTCGCGCATCTCAAATCTACTATACAAAGATATGAGACAGCTGGTGATAGGACAATAACGCTGGAGACACACAAAGTCTGCTATCTCTTCATAGTAAATGATTTAATAGAACCAACAGTTACCAACAGTTTGCATTCTAATAATCACATTTTCTCGAATTTCAAGCTTATTTTCAATTTTGGGTGAAAATGTTACTGGACATCAATTACAGAGATTTTCATGCGCAATCTTTTCCACATGAAATTTTTTGTTTAAATTGTATATGAAGGCTGCTAATTGAGAATCCAAAATCAAACTTTGCATATATGGGGCGGAGGTCCTGAAATTTTTACAGATATAGGACTTGTTGCAGTTGATAGAGCTTATCAATGACTATTTCAGTATGAATTTGATCAGAATCGTTGGAGCCGTTTTCGAGAAAATCGCGAAAAACCCTGTTTTTGACAACATTTTCGCCATTTTAGCCGCCATCTTGGATTGCATTTGATCGAAATTGTTCGTGTCGAATCCTAGTGTGAGGACTATACGTTCCAAATTTCAAGTCATCACGTTAACTGGGAGATGAGATATAGTGTACACAGACGCACATACACTCATACACACACAACACACACACACACACACACACCACACACACACCACACACACACACCACACACACCACACACACACACACACACACACACCACACACACACACACACACACACACACACACACACACACACACCACACACACACACACACACACACACACACACACACACACATATACACACACACTAGAAATTTAGAAATTCGGGTACCTTAATTTTTTTCGGAAAGCAATACTTTCCTCACCTATGGTAATAGGGCAAGGAAAGTAAAAAGAACACATACACGAGATATTTCATCTGTAGAACAGCTGTTTTGACGACTTTTAAAAAAAATCATCGAATTTCACATTTTACACAAAGGAAAAAGTACTCGAAAACAATTATAAATACACATATTTTTTATACAGAAGTCTGATCGTAGTTTCAAATATGTTGCCGCTAATCGTCATTATGTTATTCCCCTGAATTATTCTCGTTTAAGAATGAGGCTTACAGTTCAATGAGCAAGGAAAGTTGTGTGAGTGTACCACACCAGATTTTTTGGGTATTGGGTATAGTACACAAAAACGTGTACTACTCACACAAAGAGAGAAAAGACGATTGTGTGTGTGTGTGTGTGTGTGTGTGTGGTGTGTGTGTGTGTGTGTGTGTGTGTGTGTGTGTGTGTGTGTGTGTATAGGTGCGTACAGACTTTCGCTCTGCTCCGCAACCGAACGTCACTCCAGCAGAGCGTTTGATGATCGACCGGGGAAGAACAGTGGTTCGACCGGGGAACGCGAGAAGATCTAACATCTTCCGTAACGTTCATGATGGGTGCGACTGCCGAGCGGAGGCGGAGCTACTGCTGTATGATGGAGGAACGAGGGCGGTACGAGGGAGGAGCGTGCTCGGTGCGGGTTGGATGCGCGAATATGTGTACGCAGCTTTAGAGTGTATGTGCGTCTGTGTACACGATATCTCATCTCCCAAATAACGGAATGACTTGAAATTTGAAACTTAAGGTCATTACAATATAAGGATCCGACACGAACAATTTCGATCTAATGCAATTCAAGATGGCGGCTAAAATGGTGAAAATGTTGTCAAAAACAGGGTTTTCGCGATTTTCTCGAAAACGGCTTCAACGATTCTGATTAAATATAATACCTAAAATAGTCATTGATGAGCTCTATCAACTGCCACAAGTCCCATATCTGTAAAAATTCCAGGAGCTCTGCCCATCTAATGCAAAGTTTGATTTTAGATTCATATACAATTTAAACAAAAAATTCCAAATGGAAATGATTGAGCATGAAAATCTCTACAATTAATGTTCAGTAACATTTTCTCCTAAAATTTAAAATAAGCTCGAAATTCGAGAAAATGTTATTATTTCAATTGCAAACTGTTGGCAACTGTTGATTCTATTAAATCATCCACTATGAAGAGATAGCAGACTTCGTGTGTCTCCAGCGTTATTGTCATATCACCAGCTGGCTTGGATCTTTGAATAGTAGACTTGAGATGCGCGTGAACACTAGCGTCAGGTGATAAATTTTCATAACGGCAAGGAAAGTAGTGTGAGTGCGCCACACCAGACTTTTTATTTAAAACTTAAAAACATTTCAACGACTAGTTTTGGCTTACTTTGGCCATTTTCAAGTTGAAATGTTTTAAAGTTTTAAAATGTTTCAAATAAAAAGGGTATTACATATGTTATATATTGTGTTTATTCCATCAAGTTTTCAATTTGTCAAGTTTCCAGTTTGTGATACTCAACTTGAGTAGTCATAGATAATAGTTATTTGTATATCTAGAGTGAAAAGTACGACTTTTTCTCCCTGAGGGAAAAAGTTTGAAGCCCGAGGCGAAGCCGAGGGCAACAATTTTCCTGAGGGAGAAAATAGTTATTTGTGCAACTAGTGCGCAAAGTGACAGTTTGCTGCACCGAAAGAAACGTTTACGCCCGAGCCGTAGGCGAGGGCGGAATGGTTTCTTGAGTGCAGCAGAGGAACTTTGCGCACGTATTTCACATTAAGTTTTTCCTACAGTTACCATTGAATATGAAAAGTGGGTAATTATGGGTAGAATTGCCTGAAATGCACCAAATGTTTTTCTGTGTAATTTTATTATTGATAAAAACCTTAATCCTAAAATCCTAAAGTCCTCGTTGTCCTTGGTTATAATTAATTGTTACAGATTGAATTATTGACTATCGATGTGTGTGACTATCGATATATCGAGTATGTGTAAAGGATCGATTCTCGAGCTTTTTTTTACTTTCACACTCTCGCTCGAGATGTAACCTAAACGAAAGTGTCATGTATTGCAGTTTTCTTTATGAATGATTAAACTAATATGTAAGCATAAAAGTATTTTATTCGTGTTCAACATTTTATAACAGGTTATGGGCCCAGTAAATTAGTAATCGAAGCTACGAGTGAATTTAGTAAAGTTATGAAGTTGAAAGTAAAAAAAGCGAAACGTGTTTAACCTAAATCGCGAATCGGTTTTATCGTGTTTGTTACATCAGTAAACTGTGTAATATCGTATTTTTAAAATGTCGGGTGTGAATATTACTGTGCCGTTATTAACCGGAACAAACTTTAATAATTGGAAGTTTAGAATTCGGTCACTTCTAGAGAAAGAGCAAATGGTTAGTGTATTGGACTGTGAAACACCAGATGACGACAAGAAGAAGGACTTTCTAGTGAAAGATGCGAAAGCAAAAGCAATTCTTATTCAAGGAGTAAGTGATAAACACCTGGATATCATAAAGGATTCGAAAACTGCAAAGGAAATGTTAGATGCTCTACAGTCGATTTTTGTAAGAACAAGTGCGTTTGGAAAACTCTCATTATGGAGAAAATTGATCAATCTGAAATGCAGTAATAAAGACTCTTTGGAAGATCACTTTCTAAAGTTTGATACCATCACACGTGAATTGGAGGATTTGGGATCGAAGATGGACGAATCAGATAAAGTATGTCATCTTTTACTTACACTAGGCAAGGAATATGAAACGGTGATTACAGCGCTAGAGACTCAACCAGATGTAAAATTTGATTTTGTAAAAGCCAGACTTTTGGACGAAGAGATTAAATTGAAATCAAAACAGACTTTTAAAAGTGGAAATGAAGTAAGCTTCAGTGCGTCTAATAGCGGAAATGGAAATAATAACTGTTGCTTTGGCTGTGGTGATAAAAATCACTTTATTGCTCAGTGTCCCAACAAGATGTTTCGTGGAAGAAGAGGTAATTTTAGTAGTAAATTTCGTGGTCGCGGTAGAAGAAATTTCAACAACAGAGGAGGAAAAACGATCTCAAATTATGCACAAGAAACTGATGAAACTGGAATTTCTTTTGTAGCCTGTAAAGACAAAAGCATTTATTGTAATGAAGAGTTTATTATCGATTCTGGTGCAAGCGATAATATGCTGAAAGAAAGTTTGAAAAATGATATGTTTGAAGTGAACAAAATTGACAAACCTGTGAATATATACGTTGCAAATGGTGAGATTATGAGAGCAACCGAAAAAGGCAAGTTAAAAATTGAGTGTCAAGAAAGAGTTATTGAGATAGAAGCGTTAATTGTTCCTGGACTGCAACATAACTTATTAGCATTAAATAAAATAGTTTCTAAAGGCTCAAATGTAACTTTCAATAAAGAATGCATGACAATTACCGGACTTAACTACAAAATTTATTGTGACTATGTGAAAGGGTTGTATGTGTTGAAGGCTAGTATTGTGAAGAATAATGAATCAAAATGCATGACTATTCAATCTACTGGTGTGGAAAAAGTTAAAGTGGAAAATCTGTGGCATCGTCGTTTAGGACATTTGAACAATGAAAGTTTGCGTCAGCTAGGACTCCCATTCAAAATTGAAATGTGTGAGGTGTGTATTGAAGCAAAATCTACTCGACAACCGTTTTATGAGAAAAATAAATCAACAAAAGGAATTGGTGAATTGATTCATTCCGATATTTCTGGACCGATAGATAAATCCTGCAACACAAAATGGTGAGAAATACTTTCAGGTAATTATAGATGATCATTCAAGTTTCGTAGTAGTTCGCCTTTTGAAAACTAAAAATGAGGCAAAAAATAATTTGATTGAATATGTAACTGAATTGGAACGACAACATGGAGTTTTTGTGAAAAGAATAAGAATGGCTAATGGTGGCGAATTTACTTCAACTGTATTCAAACGTTATGCAACATCTAAAGGAATAAAATTGGAATATACAATGAGTTATAGTTCTCAAAGTAATGGTAAATCTGAACGAATGAACCGGACATTGATGAACATGACTAGAACAAAATTGATTGAATCAGGTGTGCCGAAATTTTTGTGGGGTGAAGCAATAAGATGTAGTGCTTATGAACTGAATAGAAGTCCATCTTCATCATTGAAAAGGGGTGAAACGCCTTCACTTCTCTATAATGGAAGACAAGATATTTCAAAATTGAGAATTTTTGGATGTAGAGCCTGGTACACAGTATTGCCTAAATCAAACAAATTAGATTCAAGAGCGAAACCTGCAGTCATGATAGGGTATTGTGGAGGTGGATACAGACTTTGGCTGCCACAAGAGAGCAAAGTAATCAGATCAAGAGATGTAAGATTTGATGAGAGTAAATTTGAGTATAAAGAAAAATGTGGTTTGAGAAAAATTGATGAAACTAGTGACAACCAACATGAACATGAATTAGTCAAAGATGAAGAAAAACAAAACGAAACTATACAAAATCAAGAAGATGACAACGTACAAAATCAAGAAGATGACAACGTACAGAATCAAGAAGAAGAAGAAATCTCTACAAGATCTGGCAGAATAATCAAAAAACCAAATTATCTTCACGACTATGAGTTATATTCTGCATTCTGTTTCCTGACACAGACAACTGAACCCAGTACTTATGAAGAAGCAGTAAAATGTCCTGATTGGAACAAAGCTATCAACAGTGAACTGGACTCTCATAAATCATTCGGTACGTGGTCTGCAGCCCAACTACCTGAAGGAAAAGTCGCCATTGATACCAAGTGGGTATTCAGATTGAAGGAAGACGGCACCAAGAAGGCACGACTGGTTGCCAGGGGTTTTCAGCAGAAGGAAGAAGAATCTACCAGGTACCTGTATGCTCCAGTGTGCAGAATGACAACTTTGAGAGTGCTCCTGTCTCAAGCTGTTAAAAACGACTGGACACTAAGGCAAGTAGACGTTCCAACTGCTTTTCTAAACGGTAATCTAAATGAGGAAGTGTACATTAAAAAACCAAAGGGACTTGACTGTTCTAGTGAAATATTAAAACTGAATCGTGCATTATATGGTTTGAAAAGTGCTCCAAGGTGTTGGAACGAGACATTTAATGAGGTAATGTTGAAAAATGGGTTCAAGAGATCACAACATGATTATTGTTTGTATTATTCCAATGAAGTCTATTTATTACTATTTGTAGATGATGCTTTAATTACGGGAAAATCAGAAAGGGTAGAGAAGTTGATTTCTGTCTTGTATGATAATTTTAAGATTAAAGAATTGGGGGAAGCTAACAATTTCTTGGGTATGAATTTTTGTAGGACAAATGATAGTTTAATTCTAGAACAAAACAAGATAATTGAAAAGTTGATGAATGAATTTAATATGCAAAATTGCCGAAGTGTAACTACACCAATGGAGGTAGGTTTTAAAATTGATGAGTCTCTAGATATCATTGATGTACCATACAGGCGACTGGTATGTAGCCTAATGTATATCTCGGTAATGACAAGACCTGATTTATCATATTCTGTGGGTTTATTGAGTAGGGTGTTGGACAAACCAACAACTCAAACATGGCAAGCAGCCAAAAGAGTATTAAAATATTTAATTTGTACAAAAAACATGGGATTTGAATTTAAGAAGGGAGACATGAAAATAACTTGTTATTCAGACGCAGATTGGGCAGGTGAAAATATTTCGAGAAAAAGTGTTAGTGGATTTGTAGCTTTTGACGATTTAAATCCTATTGCATGGTTTTCTAAGAAACAGACTAGCGTAGCCTTGTCCACTATGGAGGCTGAGTATTGTGCAGCCTCAGCTGCAGCACAAGAGCTAATCAATGTAAAGGGAGTGTTATCTGAATTCAATAAGTCTTACGATAAAAAATGTATAATTAAGGTTGACAACTGTAGCGCTATTTCTTTGATAAGAACTTTTGAAAACTCTAAGCGCGCAAAACATATAGACATTAAGATGCATTTCATAAAAGAATTATATGAGAAAGAAGTAATTGATGTTGAATACGTGGACTCAAATAATAATGCAGCAGATATTCTACCTTTGTGCAAGGATAGATTTGTCAAGCTCAGGAATATCGTATTGAATGGACTTTGAATCATGACTGTTGTGCATAATGAAGTATTTTTTTCAGTAATCATGATTGTAATAGGGTATATTGATTTCTAGCTTTTTGCTTTTTTCTAGTGTTTTCGATTGCTAGTTTATTATAAATTTGATTTTCGATGTAATAGCCTACTATAATACTGATGACTGATGTATTGATTTTGGTTATGTCTGTTTTTGTTTGTGTTGATAAACTATCAATCGAGGGGGAGTGTTACAGATTGAATTATTGACTATCGATGTGTGTGACTATCGATATATCGAGTATGTGTAAAGGATCGATTCTCGAGCTTTTTTTTACTTTCACACTCTCGCTCGAGATGTAACCTAAACGAAAGTGTCATGTATTGCAGTTTTCTTTATGAATGATTAAACTAATATGTAAGCATAAAAGTATTTTATTCGTGTTCAACAACATTTTATAACAATAATATATAATGAATAATAATTAGCGCGTTGTGCTTGGTTGCACCTCTGCTCACTATAGCAGCCACAGCAGTCACTGTTACCAACTTCAATTTGATTTTGCTGCACTGTTGCTCCATATAACCTACTAAGTATTTTGCGTTACCATGTTGCAAATCTGGAGTGCAGAAAAATTTTTCCCGCACTAGAGCGGAAAAGTGATTCTTTGCGTTCCATTGCTGCACTGATTACAGAACGCAAAGAATCACTTTTCCGCTCTAGTGCGGGAAAAATTTTTCTGCACTCCAGATTTGCAACATGGCAACGCAAAATACTTGGTAGGTTATATGGAGCAACAGTGCAGCAAAATCAAAATGAAGTTGGTAACAGTGACTGCTATAGTGAGCCAATTTACCTAACCATAAAAGTGGAATTTGGAATGTTTACCTGATAAGCTGAACTTGGAATGCTGACAACATGGCCAGCTTGATTTGTTTTGTAATTTCAAATGATATATATTTATATTTTATAATGAAACATTGTTCAAATCAATCATTGATGAGTCTATTCAGATTGAAAAAACATTCATTAGAAGTTTCTATGCTGACTGAGTTCATAGATATAATAGCCTTTCTATTCTCCTGTGACAGCTAACCATCAATTTAATATAATAATAATATGCTAACTTATTGGAATTAATGTAATGTATCATGGTGGAATTGAAGATTACCGTATATATTGTATATGAATGAGGAAAAAAAAAATTGAGATTTTGCAAAAAATAAATTAGAAATACAGGCCTAGGCATACCCAAAGTGACTAAAAAATAACGACAATGCCTATTCTGTGGAAAATACTGTTTTTTGAAATGATTTCAAAGTATTATAGCTATTATTTGTTTCAGATTAGAATTATTATAGCAAGCCTTGTGTCACACCTGACAATTAAAACAATGCTTGTATAGCTTCTATCAAAATAGTGACACTTAATTTTCCATTACCGTACCTACCTTTTTTTTTGATTCCATTACAAATTTATTTTTTGGTACCTACCTGCGCATTTGTCTCAGTAGCCCGAATGAATTGTTGACATGTTCAAACTTTTGAAGCTAGTGGAATTCTACTAGCCAGCTATATATTGTTGATAGTTGTTACTATTTCGCTCGCAGCCAATGGAATAGCCAGGTGCGACATAGGGTAGTTAAAAATGAAGAGTATACTCAAGTACAATATAATTTTATGGATAAGGATAAATGCTGAAGCTGCTGCATTTACACCAAAGTAGTCAACAAGAAAATTTGTCCACAAATAGTTTTCTTTATAAAGTTACTGTTCTTTTGTAGAGCAACAGAATAGAGAACTTGTTGCCAAAGAATTGGTCTAATAGCGATTGCGTGGACTTGTAGAGGTAGAAGACTTTGTTCACAACTTTTTCAGTGTTTCTGATATTGGTTGGGAAACGAAACTTTTTGTTTAAAACAAGGATTTCTAGAAACTGCCTCAATTTGTTGAGAACTCAGTTAGTTGACAACTCTGGTGTGAATGTGGCCTAACTTTAACAGCAAATTAAACAACTTAATTATGGAGTAATTCTAGTTTATTGCAGAAAAGCTACATAACCGACATGAATTTTGCATTTAGTAGTGAGGCATCTGATCATAACTAGTTTATTGGAAACCAAATTAATAGTAGAAAAAGTTATAACAGCTTATTTCGATTCAGTAAAGAATGACCATCATGCTATCATGCCTCTTTATGCATAGCCAACCATGATATTAGTTTTTTGCAATAATTTACATCAAAACACATTGAAAATTCACATCTTTGACAACCTCGGCAATATATTGATTTCTTGTGTATTAGAAAATTGGTGAAATATTGAAAAATTATACTATGAGGGAAGCTTTTTACTTTCCTTGCCCTACTACCATAAGGTAAGGAAAGTATTGCTTTCCAAAAAAAATTAAGGTACCCCAATTTCAAGTTTTCTATACGTTTCAAGGTCCCCTGAGTCCAAAAACATGATTTTTGGGTATTGGTCTGTGTGTGTGTATGTGTGTGTGTGTTTGTATGTGTGTATGTGTGTGTGTATGTCTGTGAACACGATAACTCCATTCCTAATTAACCGATCGACTTGAAATTTTTAGCTTAAGGTCCCTATACCATGAGGACCCGACAATAAGAAATTCAATAAAATTCAATCCAAGATGGCGGAAAAAATGGCGGATAACTACTAAAAAACCATGTTTTTCACGTTTTGCTCTAACGATTTTCTTCAAATTTATATCATGGATAGCTATTCATAAGCCCTATCAACAAGCATAAGTCTCATTTCTGGGAAAATTTCAGGAGCTCCGTAATATTCTTGAGAAAAATGGCGGAAAATGACTAAAAAACCATTTTTTTCACGGTTTTCTCGAAAACGGCTCCAACGATTTTCTTCAAATTCATACCATGGATAGCTATTCATTCATAAGCCCTATCAACTGGCATAAGTTTCATTTCTGGGAAAATTTCAGGAGCTCCGTAATATTCTTGAGAAAAATGGCGGATAATTACTAAAAAACCATGTTTTCACGATTTTTCCAAAATAACTTGACCGATTTTTTTCAAATTCATACTCTGTATAGTTATTTATCAGCTCTATTAACTGGCATGAGTCTCCTTTCTGGGAAACTAATGGGGGGTCCACCCCATCCTTGAGAAATGGACTTTGTAACCTCCTTCTCGTGCATGAGGTAGGTAGGTAGAGCAGTTCATAAAAAGAACACATAGTCGAGATATTTCATCTGTAGAACAGCTGTTTTGACGACTTTAAAAAAATGACGACTAAAAAATCATTGAATTTCACAATTTACACAAAGGAAAAAGTACTCTGAAAACAATTATATATACACTTATACAAAAGTCTGATCGTAGTTTCGAATATGAGCAAGGAAAGTTGTGTGAGTGTACCACACCAGATTTTTAATTAATGTGATATCAAAATTAACTAGATGATATACAGTGCAGTCAAGGAAAGGTTATAGAGGGGGAAAATTTGGAAGACAATTTTTGGCCCCGCAGTTCTGTTTAGGGTGGTAAGGGGGTAAACATATCAAAAGTCCCCCCCAACCCCTTGTGCTAAGGGGTGGGGGTGATTCAAAGGTAACATTTTTTTGTTTTTCACATAAATAACTCAAAATAAACTTTGTATCTGATGTGTTTGGTATGAGAGACTTCAAGTGGACTGTATACTAAGTTGAATGAAATGTATGTTGAATAATAAATATGATTAATAGATGGCTGATGTTGTTCATCAATACCTTTACCCAAACTCACATAAAACTTATGAGTAAAACTACTAAATACCTGGTAGCAAGGTAGACGCCAAGAAATTGTAAGATAATGTAACAATAACAAATTATTGCATTTATTGATATAAGTGGCACTTTACAAATGGCCTTAAAAGCTATGATGACTGCACTAAGTAGGAAAAAGGATGTTCAATGAAAATCAAAAATAACAAATAGTAAATTTGAATGAGCAGTAAAAAAGGAATTGTCAATATTGATTCAAGTTGGTTACAACAATACAAAGTATTCATATAATAGTTGTGTGATGTAACAAATGATCAAAAATGATATTGCAATGTAGCAACCTTTTCAATATTGCAACTAGTGTCAACTCAGTGGTTCCAAACCTTCAACAGAGGGGATAAAGATGTGCATTTTTGCCATGTTAATCTACTAACTAGTCAAAATTGTGTCACATCAATTGCTGCAACATCAAAAATTGTGTCACAGACAACCGCTTAAAATTTCAATGCCAAATGAATAATTGTTGTTGCACCATTGGAAATTTCATCCCCTACATTAAAGTTGCTATAACAATGGAACAGAAACTTTGAATAGTGAAATAATACACCATTTCAAAGAGAATTTAATGCTCTACAAACCTACGATAAGCATTGATTTTTACGTTGCATTGTTGGAGAGTTATAAGCCCTGAAAGAGGCTCTATGAGCTCATAATCTGCATTGATTTTTCCCATCAATTTTTAAAAAGTTATAAGAGTAGAAATAGAAAAAAACTGGAGGCGAACGTGTTTATTTCAAAAATGTCACACATTTAAGAGCGGATATCTCGAAAACTAGAGAAGTTGTGAGATGAATATTGTAGGAAATTATATAAGCTTTACTTTTGTATGTAACAGTTATGTCCGTAAGATACATAGTTTTCGAGTTATATGCGAGAAACCAAAAATGGTACCTTTGAACCACCCCATCCCCTTAGCACAAGGGGTAGGGGTGGGAATATTTTTACCTCCTTAATACCCAAAACAAAATTGCGGGGTCAAATATAGTCTTCCAAACTTTTCTCACTATACCCTCTTTTGAGCATTCATTGCCTGGACTATATAATAATAAAGTTATGATGTTGGATGCTTTGTTGCTATTGTTAGATGCAGAATGGAAACTGGGTAACACACACGATGTCTTTTGATGTTCACGCTTTCTATCCGTCCATCTACACTGTGTAATATGTTTTGATGTCTGAAAGAGAAAAAAAACAAACGAATTATTGATTGATCGAATGATAAAAAATGAGTTGATGGAGTTTGAAAATAACATTTAAAATGTTCAAGTTGTAGCGATAGGTAGGAGTGGTAGAATAAATATGTTGTAATATACTTCTACTTACAGTTCACTAAGCATAAGACCCAATTCACACCAGAGTGGCGTAATATACTTCTACTTACAGTTCACTAAGCATCACACCAGAGTGGCGTAGAGGATTCTCACACCTCTACAAATATAGAAATATGGTCCAATGGAAACAGAATGGACTTGGTGATAAATCTCTTCTGTTTGTATTGGACTATATTATGGGCGTTTTGCGCTAAGACTGATTTGCTTGAGCAAAGTGAGGTAGGAACATGGTGTAGTGAGTAGACGGGGAGATTTCCAGGGTAGTTAGTGCTGATTTTTGAGGGTAATAATGTAAGTCGGGAATATTTCCATTGGGAAGAAACTTATGATTGGGTAATATTTCTCTGCCCAAGAAACCATGGGAATAAATTGCATTAAAATAGTTTATATTATTTATCAATTTCAATCACATTTGACAATCATAATCAATAAATCATCCATTCAAAAAAGCAGTGTAGATAGCTCACAAGTTACAACAATTTTCTATATAATTTGGCTAGCCTTTACGTTGAGTGAACCAGTGATAACCTATATCGATGAATTAAGCTGGGTTAGTTAGATAGTATTAATTAAATACTATTGATTTTACTGATTCAATTAAAGCAAAGCGTCCCCTTCTTTATCCTTTATCATAATAAGTATATCATGAAAATGATAGGGAGAGGAAAAATAAGGTAACCCTGTGCTGTTCCTCTCCCAAATTTGGATAAAGTTACACATAGTCCGAAATATGTCAAGTAGTTCTTCACTTCACAAAATTCTCAGCCCTAAAATATTTTCAAATTTAGATGCTTCAAAACCAAGCCTTCGTAGAAAGAATATTACACATCATCATCACAAAAAATGAAATATTCACATACTACAGTAATGAAATTTTGAAGGAGCGAACATTCTAGTATGTACTTTATTATTTTATTTTTGGGTATAAATTATTGTGAGCTTCTTTTCAAGTAATAGATGATTTATCATAGTTAAATTTCTTGAGCAATACAAGACGAAGTAAACCCAAATTTCAACTTCTTGAGCAATTCAAGACGAAGTAAACCCAATATTTTGATGACTAAAATTACTTGACTGTTAGGAATATGAGTATAACAGATTTAATTTACAAGACATCAAATGGGAGTAGCATCATAATAGTGGTACCGTATACAATAATCAAGGATGTGCACCACGCTTTTTGATTCTTATTACTGGCAAATTATCAAAGTATTACGAATTGTATACTATCAATTTATTTAGATTTGACTAATTTCAAGAAAAAACTTTTATCATTTTTACTTTTTGATATATTGGGCGCTTTGAAAGCGCCAAAAGCTCAAATCTTGGGGCAGATCCATTACATCATATAAATGATAGCAAATAAATTCATACAATTTTGAGGATGGATCTTTCCCAATATTTGAACGTTATGCGCTTTTAAAGCGCCTAATATGAAAACGAAAAAATGATGAAAATATTTTTTCCTTGGGAATATGATCTATTCAAGTATCTTGATAGAATTCAAATCAAAATACCTTCGAAATGGAGCCAATAATAAGTTTCCAAAAGCGTGGCGCGGAGCCTTAAATTATTAGAAAATGAATGCTTATTCCTCCACAAACTTATCAAGAAGTGATAAATATTAATTTATTTTTATTCCAATCATTATTATTAATAATTATCATAAATAATTATTTATTCTAATAATTTCAATATAACTTGTTTATATGATTATCAATAAGTTTAGTTGAAAAAGGCGTTTTCTTAGTTTTCATACAAAATAATCATAAACTCCCGGGCATTTATAAATTTTGGGAATCAACTCCCTGGGAATAAATAATGTTTCTGATCTTGAATTTCAGGGAATTTTGCATCATAAGTTGAGAGATGTTTGATTTGAAATTGAGTTCTTAGTCAATTACCAACTCAATTTAAAATCATACACCCTCTTGAACATAATCACTGACAAAACAATTTATAGGTTTAATGGTCGAGTTAGATTTAATAAGTGGTGTCCAAGATTCAATAGTCCATTAGATTTAATAAATGGCCTAGAAACTGGGCATACGAGTAATATAATCTGACAGTTTCAAATTGGCAGGCAAGTGAAACAAGTTTGAATGTTCTTGTTTGGGGATAAGACTCGTTTAATGGATTCTAGATAATTCCGAATAATAATTATTGTTCATCTCTAAGACCAATGATCAAGTAACGCATTACTCACCGTCGAATGATTTTGTGTCTTCATGAACAGGCCTCTCTACACTGACATGGGGGTAGATTACAGACTGCATGTTTTCTAAAAAATAAGAAAGTGTTGGATATGAATGGGAAGAAAGAAAACTAAAATTGTAAACAAGTTAAGAGTTTAAGCTAGGGACTTGCTCCATTCAGGATGGATTAGAACCTTATGCCACAAACCTCCTGCAATCATTATTTTTTTTCCTGAGGAATAAAACATAATTAATTATTTCAAACAAGAATACAAAGTTGATATTACATCAGATATCCTTATAGTAGACAGAGAATCGGAAACTCTGTTCTTCTATCTCTCTCCACTGTTATTATAACGGTGATAAAAGCATATTATATTATAATATAGTAATATTTGTAAAGTGTCTATATGTAGACAAGTATGTACAATTAAAGTGCATTGAAAACTTGTGAGTCTATAAAGATCTAGATAGATAACAATAATTTTTACAGACGCCATTTAGTAAAAATTCTAACACAAAATAAATTTTTAATGTCAAATGCATTATAAGAATATTTACATGCAATTTAAAACGCATAAGAATATTTACATGCAATTTAAAATGCATTATAAGAATATGCAATTTACAGGGCTACGGCATATCTTCCAGTATCAATGATTGTTGGTTTTACAAAAAGTTAGGCTACTGGTTACGGGAATGAATAATTATTGATAATCCTGAAAAGCTAACTATATCATAACATAATAATAAGGCAAAAAATTCATTATTTTTTGAATAATAAATTGGACCTGTTTATTTTGAAAAGTTTGATTTTCAATCAAATTTGTTTGTCTTACCTGGAACCTGGTACAGTACAGTGAAGAATAACATCAATCTTCATCATTATTTTATGTTATCATACAGCTATATAGTCTAGCTCAAATCGATTTTGGAAAATAATTTTATTTTGAAACTTTGGCTTTTGTAACTAAAATATTTATATAACTTGCAAACTAATAATTATTGATTATAAGTAAACACAACCATTATTTTCCGCTAAAATTACAACATAACCTACAAAGAATAAAAACATGGCTTGTAACTCTCGTAGTTCACAAAACGCCCACTGGAGCGCTGTCAGCATTCCAAGTTCACTGTGAAGGTCGGCCGCCATCTTGGTAAACATTTCAAATTCCACTTCTATCGTTAAGATGACTCATAGTGAGCAGAGGTGCAACAAAGCACAACACGCAAATTATTACATTAGATATTATAACCAAGGACAACGAGGGCTTTAGGATTTTAGGATTAAGGTTTTTATCAGTAGTATAAAAAGGCAGGTCCTGGGACACAAGTGTCCCAGAACCGGCCTTTACCTCAAGGTCATCCAGGTCAACCACCCCAACCTCAAGGTCATCCAGGTCAACCACCCCAACCTCAAGGTCATCCAGGTCAACCACCCTAACCTAAAGGTCATCCAGGTCAACCACCCCCAACCTCTGGGTCATCCAGGTCAACCACCCTAACCTCAAGGTCATCCAGGTCAACCACCCTAACCTCAAGGTCATTCAGGTCAACCAACCTAACCTCAAGGTCCAAAAAAAAAAAAAATAAAAAAAAACACATAAAATTGGGAATAAATGGGAAAAAAGGGAAAAAAGGGAAAAAAATTCCCTCCGGATCCTGAACTGGGGTATAAAAGGAGTTGTTCTGCAAGGAGTGGGACATTGTGTCTTGTGCAGTTGTGCCATCAGTACATGTGTGTACCACCAGTACATGTGTGTGTGATTCCGGTGTATTGGTTTTGGATTACTCTCATCTTTATCAACATCAAGAGTAAGTACCAGTTCATTTTATAGTTATATATATATTTATATTATATTCATGATTTAACAATAAGTTCAAAAGAGTAGAATTTTGAAGTAGATTGAGACTGACAATTAAATTCTAAAATGACTTAAATTCAAAAATGACAAGTTTAATTATGAATTAGCTCCCAATACATAGAGTAAATGACATAGTCAAAAATGACTAGTGTAATTATGAATTAGGTTCCAATACATACAAGTTAAGAGTTTAATTGTGAATTATGTTCTTTGAGTTGGTGGTTGTAATTCAACCTAACCTAAAAAACGTATAACAAGTCTTTGCCCTAGAATTAGGCTGTACCCACAATATGTTTGACATTGATAGTGTGTATGTCGTTTCAGACATGAGCGGCAATGGTTCTAATGATCAGGAGCACCCATCCCACCTCAGGAAGTAGATCCTAGACCCCCATTCACATTCCCCCATACAGCTCCGGACCATCATCCCTAGAACATAAACACCTACGAACCTCCATCCCCGACCCACCCACACACCCGACCCATGATCCTAGATATTGATACTGATTCACTGCCTTCATCCCCCACATCTGATGAAGGTATATATATATATATATATAGAGTTGAATACTGCATACCATACTAATACAATATTGTTCTGCATTGTTCCAGATGAGCAAAGCTGCACGATGTCAGCAAACAGCAAACTCAGTGGACGAGTTTGTTGTCCTGGAGGAGGCATTCAAATCCCGACTCATGACTCTATACTACAATAATGCATACAAGGATGAGCCTGCCAAAGATTTCCACACCTTTCTGAGCAGTCTGAAGGATAAAATTGTTCACATCATCAGTCAGCAACTGCAGACACATGGAGCAATGAAGTTCAATCTAGTATTGGAGGCAACATATTTCCGCAGCACCCTTGATAAGACCTTCTCCAATCAAGAAGAGTTTCAGAATGTCGCCTTCAAAACTCCAAACTACACTATCTTCAGTATCATAAATCTTCCAGACATCATCAACCAAGCGTGCATGACCCTACTGGATGAGGAGTCGAAATTCGAAGGAAATTTCAGTGGATGGAGTTTGCTTATCATCGATGGATTGCTCATCAGAAGTAGACCTCAATCCATAACACCAGTCATCCAACCACAACCAGTCATCCAACCGCCACCAGTCGCCCCACTATCACCGCCAGTCGCCCCACTATCGCCGCCAGTCGCCCCACTATCGCCACCAGTTGCCCACTATCCCTGCCAGTTATATAGCCACAACACCTACAGGCATATAGCTTTGATCGTAGGCCTACATACTCAAGTGGCGCTCGGCCTGCATATTCATCTTTGAACTCTCCAAGCACCATTTTGTTTGCATCCAAATAGCATGGGTGGTCTGCAGGGTACTCTGAAGTGTCAAAGATATCTTTAAGCTGCTGGTTGTTGATGTCATTGTATATGTTCTCAGTTTTCACGATGTAGAATAAGCTATCAGTATCTTGATATAAGAGTTGAAGACGGTCCTTGTAGATGGGCTTCATGATGTTATAATGGAATTCGTACATGAGGGTTTTGCTGATGTCAAGCACTGATAACCTTATATAGATTGGCTTATTGAGCTCCACTTTCTCTTCATGCATTGTAACAGCATAGATATTCTCTCCAAATATGATGCGGTCCTTGTACACTGGTCGAGCAATCAGTTTCTTCAATCGCTTCTCATCATTCACTAGCTCCATACTCATCCTTTTTCACACATTCTCCATTGTTTTAACAAACATGGCATTGTTCATGAGTTTGAAAAAGTTCTTTTCAAACTTGTTCTTCGACTGCTGTTGAAGTCAGGTGTTTAGAATGATGTAGGGTGCTAGGGAGTCCTCCTGCTCAAACCGCACACCTCGATGAACTTTAATGATTTTCAATCCATGCTGTACTGCCTGTTTTAGGGTGCGGTAATGACATACATAATGTTCGCGATTGCTTAGAGCTGTCATGAGTCGTATATGATTAGATTCAAGAGTTTTCTTGTTCTCTGCAAGAAATGGGAAGTCGTTGTGCTCATCATGCAATTCGGTACTCAATGTCCACCTCTAGAATGTATCCAATCTCCATATCATCCCCTAAACCTGTAATACTCATTGTTACTGCTTCCAATTCAGTCAGATGTCAACTCAGTCAAATGTCATTGATACCAGATGGTGATAAAGAATCACCAGTAAGTTTGCTGTATGATAAGGGAAAGTATTATTGTAATAATGTTCGAGAAAGTAGAATACTATTGAATGTATAAACATTGTAATATGATAATAAAGAAATAAACCCTCATTGGCTGATCCACTGTCTAAAACTACTCTCATGTAATGATGTAAACATGTATGAAATAAACCTCATTTTTTCGTGTTAACCATTGATTGAGAGTTTCATCAATTCATATAGTTAAAAAATCACCTTACTTTACTTTAAGCATTGTGATTTCAACGACCTCCACTCCACCTCCCTCTGTCACATGACCAATGGCCACCAGCATTAAGGACTCTAGCTCAAGATGGTCATGCACGACCTGTCACCCTACATGCTCATGGAGACCTATCACTCCAGATCAATATGTACATGGTAGACCTACTGGATCAAGATGTCCATGGAGACTCTAGATCAACATGACCATGCTGCTCTAGAGATCAAAATGGTATTAAAGATAGATATTTTCAATGACTCCCACTCCATGTTCAGACATGACATATTTTCAATGACCCTCACTCCTCCTGTCACATGTCTGTATGGCATAATTGGGTTGTCCACTTGGTGGTCAGTCAGTCAGTTCAATTACTGATCAGTCTGATCAGTAACTGATCAGTCACTGTTCAGTCACTGATCAATAACTGAACAGTCACTGATCAGTCTGATCAGTAACTGATCAGTCACTGTTCAGTTACTGTTCAGTCACTGATCAGTCACTGAACAGTCACTGATCAGTCTGATCAGTAACTGATCAGTCACTGTACAGTTACTGATCAGTCACTGATCAGTCACTGTTCACTTACAGCAAGCTGCAATGAGCTTGGACATAGTTGTTAAAGTATACATAGTATAGGAGTTAGGAGAAGGCTAGGATTGGTCATTATTGCAATCAAACAGGTATATTGTAGGAACAATAGTTAATAGTACAAGAAACCATGAACAGCTTTACTCGCAAACTTATTATTTATATACTTCTCTCATTGGAAATATACATATCGTCTCCTAATGATAAAGTCGGCTTATCCATAAGGAAATATCCTACACAATCCCGTTTTTTCATAGAAGAGTAGTGTCAGTTTGTACTTTTTGAAACGTTTTTTATGACTTTTCCCACCCTCCCCCCTTCCACCGCACCCATCCTACCTACCCCCCACCTCCCCCGCTCCTGCCGCACCTTTCCTGCCGCCCCTCTCCTGCCCACTTAGAAGGAGAAGATGCTCTCTCTCTCACTCTCTCTCTCTCTCTCTCTCTCTCTATCTCTCTCTCTCTTGTCGTGCTCCAGTTAATATAGTCATGTCTAATTACATTCAGTCATGCTCAATCACATTTAGTCATGGTCTATTTGATGATTAATAGTAGAGAGAGAGATATGTGAGAGAGAGAGAGAGAGAGGCAATCTACTGACAGATTTAAGTGAAACGAACTTCTGCCTGATTTAAGTGAAATGAATATCTTACTCTCAGATTTAACTGAAACATGTTCTTGACAACGATGTGAAGCAGTGGGTTGTACACACAACGAACACTGCCAGATCTCTTACTGTCATAAATTCTAGATGAACTTGACAACTAGGATGAGATTTTACCATTCTTTCAAGAATACATGTCCAGCAGTAACATTCAAATCCCATCTTTTCAAAACTCTCTATGTGTCTGTGTATTCAGCACAGTTGAATATTCTTTGGAAGAATAATAGTGAATTCAAAGTTCTTTTCTGAATCTATATTGATATAAATTAAATCATTCTCACCAAATCTTACATTCTTAACAAAGAACCAATCAAACTGAAAAACATTGTCATATCAAAGTTTGTCATTTCTTGTTGTAGTTTTCACTCATCTCACAGCACTATGTAGCAACGTTTATAGATAAGCTTACCGTGAGACAACCTTGGGCGTTATCATTACGCACCAATTCTGCTCTTGGCTGATGATTAACATGTTTCAAAATTTCACTTCAGAGACCTTACAAGGACGAATGCGGTTCCGGTCTAATTCAATACTTGAGCATTGTCACGTTTTGCAATTTTAGTACACATAGCTTACAAGGATGAATGCGGTTCTGGTCTAATTCAATACTCAATCATTGTCACGTTTTTGCAATTTTACTTCACAGAGTTCACAAGGACGAATGCATCTCTGTTCTAATTCATCTCAAATTCGAGCATTCACACGTTTCGTGCATAATCTTGTTTCACCTTGGAAAAAATGCATGTGAACACTCTCTCACGTTGAAATGGAATGTAGCTAGCTATTTCTCCCAAGCAATTTGCATAGTGAAAATCGGTTAAAGATTGATATGATTTTAACTTTAGGGTTTTAGAACATCGCCGTAGATTGGGAGACCCATTTTATCAGTAATAATATCACCTACTTGATCTTCTGTCAAATTATGTTGTTTCGCCTCAATCCAATTCATATGGAAGCTAACCTTAGCATAATTCCGCACTATTTGGTAGGCTATTCGATGTATAAATGAAGTGAGATAATCGGTGAATGCAGCTGAACATTGTAATCTCGTCACTTCATCATTCTCTGTATTTTTAATTGAAGTTGCTATTTCCTCACGAATTGATTTGACTGTAGCTTGTAATCCATCTTTCTTGATAAATGTTTGCATTTCACTACTCAGATCATTTTTCAATACATAAGTTTCGCTAAACGTAGTCAGCAATGTATTCAAATCGTTTTTTGAAACAAATTGTTCAATCCCCTCCATAAGATTTGTCTTTATCGTATTAGTCATTGCGGATAATTGATCTTCAAACTCTTGTTTCGTTATAACAATGTTATTCAATGCCTGCACAGTTTTATCCAAATATTCCTTATCAACCGATAATGAATGAGTTTCATTTACTCTAGTAAAAAGTTCTGTGCTAAGCTGTTTCAATCTGGTATTTAGATAATTTCTATCTAATACTTGCAAATCTTTAATCTTGTCTGAGATAACTTTCAATTTCTCATCCAAACAATTCTTGTCAACTTTATTATCATTGATCATATTCAAGTGCGATCTGAATATCTCTGTTGTTGATTTGAGATCATGAAGAGAATTCTCCAAATTGATAGATTTCTCTTTAAGTCCCCTATCGATATTGTCAGATAACTGTTGTAATGTACTGAAGATGTGTTCCTTTTCGATCTTGTTCAATCCAATATTCTTAACTATATTAGATAATTGTGAATCTAAATACGAATGCAGAGATTCACTAACACCCTGTTGATTAATTGCCTGTATTATTCTCTCACTAGAACTGGTAAGATCTGGTTCATTCCATACAATGTCTTCCTTTGCAGCGACTCTCTCGCTTTCACCTCCAAATCTGTGCAGGCTCATTCTGCAACTTAACAATAATTTTACCTTCACGCAATTCCTCTATAATTGATGCAATCTCAACATCATGACCCGAGTGTCCAGCAAGTTTCGATGATTTTAATAAATGAAGTCTCTGAACCAATTCGTCATAGTTGTCATAATATTGGTGAATTCTATTGCTAGAAGTATTTTTTGCAAATTTCAATAACCCAGATCCTCTCTTACTTGTTTTTTTTACAGGAAACAGCATTTGAATTAAGCGAGACTTTACACCACTGTTACGTTTCACATATCCTCGTCTATCCAAATGAACTTTTGTTATTGATAAAATCTTCTTGTATTTATTTAGATCTTTTTCATCAAAGAGATATGAATTTGGTCTTTGGGCAAATAACAGTTCTAATAGTCCATGTGTAATTCGGAATTTTTCGATATCAATATAAAAGAAGTAGTTATCAAAGCTAACAACCATCTCACCCATAAAATATAATTTTCGGTCAGAATCATAGGAAATTCCATAAGGAATCGAGTTATCCAATTTTTCACTATGAAATGTATACAAATATTGTGCAAGCACTTGATTCTTTATCTTCTTTATTTTGCCGCTTGTATCACTCTCAAGCCTAGTTGAATTAAATATACTTGATTCGTTCATGCTTAGATCTTTTTCAGCTGCTGATGGTGATGCAACTTCTATTGTTCCACTGATATCATCATCATGTTTTTCTCCCAATTCCATACTTTCGTCTTCTTCTTCTTCTTCTTGTTCCTCCTTTTTTGGTATAAAACTCTGATCAGAGTGGTGAGAAGATTTAGTTTTCCCCATTTCAACTAAAGGCGTGATAATCGGTTTAAAAAGTTTTTCTCTGTAATTGTCAGATTGCTTTTCAAAATGTACAATGCTTCTATGTTTATCTCTAATAACTTTCCTCAATTTCTTAATCTTATCGATTAGAGCAACACTAGCGTTTTGTCTTCTACGAGACATCCTCATTCTTTCACTGCTACTCACTCTCTACTGAATGTCAATAAAGTTATCCAGACCCTGTCTATATTTTCCACTATTAGCTGTACATTCGGTCATAATAGTAAGAAAACTATGCTTCTTAGAATTCCACACATTTGAACACAATTTACTGAAATCTCTGGAGCAAATATCTTCACCCACATAGTCTCTATGTATTAATTTGAGTGATAATTGATCAATTTTGAATATAACAATCATATTTGCATTATCATTATTATCATTATCACTAATTATTATTATTTACTCTAATAAGTTCTCTCGATTTATGAATGATGATTGTGGAAATCCAATCCATTTCACAAGCAACTTATCCTTATCTCGTCTCAATATTTTTTCTATCAAATAAACATTTCTTTCAGATTCATTCAAAAGCGTTTTTTTAATTTCTTCTTGATAAAACCTACCCTGTATTATCTCACCACTAAGATCTTCTAATGAGTAAGTGATAGGTCTTGTGGGATGTATGCTCACAATTCGGAAATATTCGGATGACCAATTCATTAGATATTTTTTATCAAATATCTGTTTCTTTTTAGAAATTCTCACAATATCACCTAGCTTATATTTTGGTTTCAAAACTTTTAATTTGAATCGTCTATTAAATGCAGAGTTTAGTGATTCTAAAACACGTTTAAATGTTTTTTAGTTATATCTTTAGGTCGCATTCCAATGCTACTGTGTACTGTATTGTTATAATCATCTACAATATTTTGTAAGTTATTAACCCAGTTTTTACTCCCACGTTCAGTTAAAGATCGATATATTTTTGATTTTTCTGTACGATTAAATCTCTCAGCGATACTAGCTTTCTTATCAGTAAAAACAGAATAATGCTTGATATTATACTTATCTAACAAATCTTTCACATGCTTATTAGAATACTCCTTCCCTCCATCTGTCTGGAAAAAACGCATATGTTTATTCTTACAAATAATGGGTTTGAGTGCATTATAAACAATTTGTGCAGTCTTATTCTTTAAAGGTATACAATAAGCGTACTTAGTAAAACAATTAATAACAACTAAAATATAACAATATTCTTTATTGAATTTAGATAAGCTACCCATCTCAATCAGATCTGATTGATATAAATCGTTCTCATTCTTCAACTCATATCTGCGTGTGGGGTAATTTACACGTGCAGCAGAGTGAAGCTCTGCTGCTAATTTTGCTCTAATATTACTCATTCTTCTTCTTTGTGTGAAGACACGCTTGAAACAGAATTCGATGTGTTGGTCACTAGCTCGTTACACACACACTGATCTGTGCCATCAGTTTGCTATTTTGTAGTGACCAAATGGTAATGTATCGATTCCGTTCTCTGCAATAAAGCGCTTGTCATCGAACGGGCTTAAACAAACCTTTGCGCATTCAATTTGATGCATGTTATGATTGAAGGATCTCAACATATTGCATTTTTCTATATGTTGGCATCGTTCAATCAAACATTTCTTATACAAGTCAAAACTAAGTTTTCTATTTTTCACATGTGTCTTCACACCTTTTGCTACACACTTATTTACAGTTTCCTCCTTCTCATTATTTACAAGATATGAATATAATTTCGCCCGTAATCCCAGAAAAGATTTTAAAGGAATTGAAGCTGCCTCATCCTTCAATTTCCCTACAACTTTATTCCTCTCATTGGAGAAGCATTCGTGCTCAGCTGGGTAATTTGAAGTGTCAAACAATTCTAGATTCTCTCTTATCAGTTGGTAGACGTCAGGTGTCTCCAGCAATAAGAGGAAGCTATCTGTATCATTCATACAAAGCTGGATGCATTGCCATGGTATGATTTTTTGCAATTTACAATAGAAAAAATCATACATGTGTAGTTTACTCAAATCCAGGATGCAGAAACGTGAATAGATTGGCTTATTCATTTTTAGTTCCAACTTTTGCGAGAAAACCGCAATCACATCCGAACTTATTATTTGCCAGCGTTTACATAGGGGATTTGAAATGTACTTATCTAGACGCTTGGCGTCTGTGATAATTTGAACATTACAATGATGATGAGTATTCTGTAACGACTTCCCATAAATTAAGTTACTCATCTGTTTAAAGAAAGAGACTTCAAATTTATTTTTCGCGGCTTGCCTATTACAGGTATTGAACTCAATGTAGTTCTTCAACCAAGGCGATTGGGAAAAGCTAATGACGCGATGTACCTTTGTTAATTGCAATCCGAGTTGAAGGTACAGTTTCAAATTCATGTAATGAACAATGTACCTCTCTCGATCAAAAAGTGTGTTCATGAGTTTTTTAGTCAGAGTTTGACCGTTCTCATTGGTTTGGTACTCGGAGAACAATTCGCTAGGAGGAATTTGATGGAGTGGAGCAAGAGGGAAATTGGCATGCATATCATGTCACTCCTGTGGGTACTTGAGATCACATTCAATTACATAACCAGTTTCTGATTCACTCTCCAAATTTGTAAAGTCAAGAGCATGGATTTCTTCCTCTGAGAGGAACTTGAAATTCCCATAAGGTAAGAATTGATTCATAGAGTGGGCATACAAAGAGTTACAATCTATATAAAGCAAATAGTTACTTGGTTTTGTGGGATCGTATGTGTCAGGGATGTGTTTGTTATTGGCTTCGCAATAACGCTTGCCAATAAACGAAACACCACCGCGCATTCCTGATTCAAACAATAGATGTATATCGGGATCGCTAATCAATTGAAGTTCAACCCGGGTGAACTTTAACATACAATTCCAAGTGTAATGAGCAAGCGAAAGAAAATGAGTCACATCGAGGCCATATGACCTAAAAAGCATTGACCTCATTTCTTCGAAAACCTCAACTAATAGCATGACGTCTAGGCACAGATAGAAATCATGATACTCGCCGAGAGATTTCAACTTGAATGTTGAGAACACTGTTTGTGCATGCTCATATTCTTTGGGGGAGAGGGGTGTATTGTTAAGATCATTATAAAAACATTTTATCGGAGGGAGAGAAGTCTCAGCGAATTTTTCAGGGCAAGATATGTACGAATAGGGTTATACTCCTTTTTTTAACAAGAGTTGCCTATGTTTGAGATCGGGGTCATTAAATAATGAAAACAGACGTTTGAACTTCGATTCCATATCTGTACTATCTACCAAGTTGCGCACTAATACTTCTAAAGATTCATTCATAAATTTATATGAATCTAAAAACTTGATTTTTCCCACTGTCAATGTCAAAAATCTTTCTGATGTATTGGCGAAACAGGAAATTTCTTTTTTACATTTTCCGAGAGCTTTTAGAATAAAATGACTGTCAAATCCGCTAAAATTATGAAAGTAACAGCTAATCGTATCGTCAGTTCAAGTATTTAAATTACATGACACATGAGTAGCACACAAAAACTTCCATTTTCATGTGCATGATGGCGTACCTTTGTGTCTGTTTCGGTAAAAACTTCATCGCAAAGCACACACTTATCAGCGTTTTGAAATTTGCGTTGCTGATGATCACTTAAATGCTCCATCGGAATTTCACATTTTATATCTGCACTTAATAAATCACCCAGTTCAATTATTTCCTTGAGAAATTTCTCCATGATCTTTTCATTGATATAACTCAATCTATAGAGTACTGGGCCGTACATGATATCTCCATTCACATCAATTACAATGAAACAATACCCACATGGAATATGACGCGCCATTTTCTTGGTGTAACTTCTGATGATAGGTACATCCTCAGATTCATTACCATCCATATTTACAACAAATGTTTCCAAATCCGTGTAGATTGTATACTTTTTCTTCAAAGTCGAACTGAGTTTTTTAAATTTGATTGTCTCACCTCATTTTGGGTATGAAGTTCTCTGAGACTGGAACTTTGAACAAAGCTCTAGATGTCTCATCAAATTTGCTTTCTCATCACAATTTTTAGATTTGTTGTAAATCTGTGAAAACAGAAATTACAAACAGCTACTTGATGATTAATTCTCGAAAGGTGAGAAAGAAGACGCGACAATCCGTTTTTCCCGTTCGCAGTGTTAATTAAACAAAAATGTGTTTTTCCTGCATCGCCTTTCAACATTAAAAGATTAATTTGGTATTTACGCATACGGAATATGCTTGTTTGATAGGGGAAAAACTTTTTGTTGTCATACGCAATAACATGAATTGCGATGTCTGTATTGAGAATTTCAAATTTCTTTATGTCACGATCGGTGGTTGGGAAATTAACTCTGCGAGTGTTCAGCCTGTGAGCAAATTTGCTCAAATATTTTACTGTTAAGTGACTGTTATTCGGTTTCTGGTGAAAATAGGCTAGAACACTCCACAGAAAACACTTTTTATCAGAAAGATTTTCGACACCGATAACACATTTTCTTATTGTTGATGAGCTGGGGTGTTTGAATATAACCGCTTGTGTATATTGGATTATATCTAATCACATTTACATCAAGCGAGTCGATCTTCTTCAACACCCACCTACTCCCAAATCGAACAAAGTTATCGAATGAACCTAAAATTTTCTTAACTGCTAACATAAATTGTTCATTCAATTCGTCATAACTCTCTAAGACATTCATGCCTATGGCCAAGTAGCTGTGAAGATTCACAATGGATGAAACAGCTTCGGATTCCTCTGATTCTAAAACTACCATCTTATACAATAATACATTTAATACTAAAAACCATTTCACATTTCCTTCGAAACGTGCAGCATGATCTCTTATTATCTCGAAAACACGAGCTTTCGAGTTTTGAAGCACATTTTCAATGTCAGGTGCTATGTTTTCGAAGGAAATGCGATGGCGAGTTGCTCGCGAACTCACACCTCCAACCCTGTGTTCTCTGCTATGCTCCATCTCTGCTACTAGCGGGTTACTGAAAACAAACAGAGAATATATTATCATGGCACAGAATTAGATATAAAAACAAGTAAACATTAATCTAAAAATCAGTTGTGATTTAACAAGCTGCAAGTACAGTGCAAAAAATGCTATCTCAGGATCAGATTTTCATGCACAAACGATTGAGGTTATTTACATTTGATAATCGTTGGGAATTAGGGTTTTAAATTTGTGCGAGCACCTGACGTTGTTCAATGTGTGTTTTGTTCAGTATATTTAGAAAATTGGTTGGCAACAGACGATCCTAGTAAGGAACATGAGCGATGCAGTCAAAATTTTGGATGGCACAAAGAAGATAATATTTCATGTGAAGAGTAGAATTTCGATAATAATATTCTACGACAATATGAAGAACGAGTTTTAACATTCCATCGTCCAGAACCATCCAAGCTCTCGGTATTTATTGATAGAGCAGACTATTTTGCAATAAATGGATACTTTTTACATGAGAAATCATATCTGCAATGTGTATATTGCAAATATATTATTGGAAATCCTTATGAAAAAGTGATACATGTTCCGTTTTATATATATAAAAAGATGAGCTATAATGGAAAAGAAGCGACGAATGATGAAAAAGAAGATGCTGTGGGAAAACAAGAATCAAGATATTAGTGATTCCTAAGCGCATTGTAGTAGTAGTATCAGGAAAGAAGTAAGTTCTGAAAAATCATGATTAGAAAAATAAAGAATTGTATCATACTTACATGCAATGAATGATGTGCTGTACTGTCTCTCTCTCTGCTTACATTCCAACTCTCAGACTAGTTCTTCATATGTCTTTCCTCCTCAAAGACTGGAGTGATTATGCAGTAGTGCACTCTCGAACTCTGTGAAATCAACAAACATAATGAAAATCACAATAATATTGAGAAGAAATTTAGCAAGTCAACATGTGATGTTAATTATGAAAATTAATGAGGAGATTACATTGCTCTCACATTCGAAATATTGTTATTCGAGATATTATAATTATCTGGAAGTGAGAAATTTTATATTAGTGCATTGTGAGAATTTGATATTTTTTCTCTGAATGCACCTTGCTGTACGTGTGAGAATGCATTTGTATGTCAAGGATGTGACAAGCGGGAAAATGCACTATCTCTCACTCATCCTAAAACAGAGAGAGAGAAACGAATGAGTATACAAGCAGCGGTAATTGGATTTGCCAGCTTCATTCGAGCACTAGTCACGTTCCTGTTACACACATATCCTCGTCATCATCATGGACTCGTCATCCACACGTCAGGACTACATCCTTCCGGATACACCTCCTCAACAAGACACTTCCTTCCCATCTTACTGGGCAGCGCAAGCTGCGCGGAAGAAGAAGCTACCATCTGCCAATAGCAGTGCTGCTCCCGCTGCTGCATCCGACTCCAAGGACTCACCGCTTAAGAGACGTGGGGTCTTTGTGGAGAGAGGGATGAGCAGTGAGGAATACATTATACCAGACACACCACCATCTCATCTGGGATGGGCACCAAAGCATGTACCACTAACAACGATTTCCACCAACAAGCAGCAGGGGAAGAGAAAGCTGCACTTTCTGGAGGAGGATGAGGAGGAAACCAACTTTGTACCCTCAAAGGTTAGTTATTTCAAATATTATTAACATGTAATGTGAACAGGCAATTTAGAATCTTTATATGTTGTCATTAAATTTGTTGAAAAGCTTGCTACTAAAAATCTTGCTAGTATCTGATAAATTTCTTACTTGACTGAAAAAGAACTAATTTCCAATAGATCTGTTCACATTACATGTACTCACATTGTGATATTAAATGATTAGAGTTATTGTGAGAAATTGATGAATCTGATTTGAAAGACAATTTCAATCAAGAATTATTTCTTGATAACGAATATAGGAAATGAAACTATTCAACTTTAGAGTTCAGTTAAGATGTATATTCGAGTTCATGAATATGATGATTACATTGATATATTCATTTGAATTGAGCATAAATTGTTTTATGAAATCAAGAAATATAATTATTTGAAGTGATTAGGTTGAATGCATGCTACTATCTAATAAATACTTTAGTGAGAAAAAAACTAATTTCCAATAGATGTCTTTGTATTACATGCATGCACAATGTGATATTAAATGATTAGAGTTCAGTTAAGATGTGTATATTTTGAATTCATGAATATTATAATGATTACTTTTTGAAATTGAACTGATCAACCTTACTAGTTGATTAGAGTTCAGTCAAAAAATTGAATAAGATGAATATTATTAATTTGATGTATGCATCACTATTGGATTCTGCAATATGAAGCAAGTAATATTATTTCAATAACTGATATTACTCACTTTGTGTAGAGAATGTCTTGTCAATCTGATGATATCAAGTTGAGATTATGACAATAATCTGTTGATCACAAGTAGTTGATAATCTGAAACAAATTATAATAAAGTTACTAATCATAGATTTTCATTTAACAGAAACATATGTGTGAGAACACCTCCATGGCTCCGCTACTAGAGGAGGCGGTGGCACTGGATGATGATGATGACTTTATCGCACTCATCAATAAGCCATCACCAAAACCATGGATGCCTCTCTGCGAGCTGGCGGAGGATGTTCCACATACTATCATCTCCGTGCGAGAAGAAACAAACCATCATGGCAGACGAATTATATTAAAAATAAAAATCGCTTCTACAAAGAAAATCTCTGAGGTATACCTGCCTCAGAGATTTTCTTCCATAATTTCGCCCTGTAAAGTTATTAAATTTAATTCTAAGTGTAAAAATTTAGGAATAGTAGTGAAGCATATAACTGCTACATGGAGTGACATTAAGATTGTTAAAATGTAACAATCTTATTCTTATAGCATGTTGCGGTGATATGCTTCACAAGTAGTATATAATGTAAATATTGTAGTGTTTGATACCAAATTGTAATATTGTTTTTATAAAAGAATTGTTTTTGATTCTCACCTGTTTGTTGTGTCAAAGAAGAAGAAGATGTAGAATAGTACACTGTTCACGCAAGAATAGATCCTCTTGTAACTGAACACTCAATGAATGTAGAATAGTTCACACAAAGAATAGTAATGCTCTTGTACAGTCAATGAGTGTTCGGTCACAAGAGAAGCTATTTTATAGTTGCTGCTGCGCGCGCACACGCATGCACCACATGTCAGTCTTGACCTTGTTGTGAGATTCTCTTCCATCTGTTTGCACTATACACTCACTATAGATATTGCAATCTATTTTTATCAGTATGCTTACAACACTTGAATGGAGAAGTTGTGCAATGAAGATAATCGTATGGAGAGTTTTATTTGTTCTTCTCTTTATAATATGTTGTGTGAATATGCTATAACTTTTCCATATTGCTTTGAAAAAATATGATTCAATGCAAAATGATAGTAAGAGAATATTGGAATCTATACAAAATGTACGAAATAAGATTAGGGATTTGGAAACACCTCAATTGATGCAGGAATCACTGCTAGTAAGAAATCATACATTATCTTATATCAAATCATGTGTCAATTCATCAGATGCTTCTCTCGATGTTAGTCTAAGACATTGGTATAGATTTATGATTGATGAACGTTCAATTCTTTGCAATTTCTACAAAACTTACAACATACTCAACAAGTGTGTTAATAAGACACATCATGATGATAGAAAATTGTATTCCCTATTGATTAAAACATACCAACTTTATAGTTATATATAAAGCACATAGTGAGACAATTTCTTTGTCTCTCAATTGAGGTTAAGTGTTTGATTAATTAACCTCAGTCGATGTTCAACTATTGAGTTGAAATGTAATGAAAAATGGTATGTAGAAGAAAGTTATCTTCTAGAAAACGAGGGAGAGGAATCTTAAGTTCGGCTAGCAAAATTGTCAAAGGTATAGCGGGTACTGCGGGAGACATTACATCAACTATTATAAATAAATTAATAAACGTATCACCTGAAAGCCATTTCCCCGGCTACCAGTGGTGTGGGCCTGGCACGAAGGTTAATGAAAGGTTAAAGAGAGGGGATCAAGGTATAAATTCATTAGATAGAGCCTGTAAGGTACATGATATAGCATACACTCAAAATAGTGATAATAAGTCGCGAGCAATTACAGACAGAGCTCTTGCAAACACAGCATGGGGAATATTCAAGAATCCAAAATCATCTCTAAGTGAAAGAGCACTTAGTTATCTTGTAACAAACGTGATGAAAGCTAAAGCAGCGTTTGGCGGTGGATTGAGAAAGAAGAAGAAGAAGAAGACCACAAGTGTTGGGAAAACTCATAGCAGCTCGATAAGGAAAAAAGCTATTGCTCAGTTGAAACAGCATATTGCAGGTAGAGGTTACTATTTGAAACCGTACCCTCCAATCTCAAGTGGTGGTCGTATTTTGATTGGGCCCAAGCCCACATCCTCCTCCTCCTCCTCACCATATGGTGTAAGCTTATTTCCAAAGAAAAAAGGAGTTAAGAAACGTAGAAAGACAAAGAAGGTGAAAAAATGAATATCAATGGTGAATTGTCCAATCACGATCTAATAAAATAGTGTAAATTATTACAAATTCCCCTACGAGGTGTATACATGATAGATACATTACCTAATAAAATTCTAAAAAATGAGAATTGTATTGTTAATTTAGACACTCAATCGGACATGGTACACACTGGGTTGGTTATAAGAAACGAGGATCAAATGTTACTATTTTGATCCAATTGGTAATTTACAACCACCTTATGAATTGAATAAATATTGGAAAAAAGAAACAGGTGTAAATATTTTTTACAATGTTGAGCACATGCAACCATTACATACAAATATATGTGGACACCTTATGCTCTTGTTTTTTGCGAACCAGTTGTAATCCAGTATTTGTACCGAAAACATATAAGATGGTTGTTATTACATTACGATCTAGATCAAGTGATCTCTATGAACATTTACAAGAAATTCTCGATTTGGATAAAAATAAAGAATGGGAAATTGGATTGATTAATTTCTGTACTTACAATAGCATTGCAAATGTTATAAAAGGTAAAAATTCTACCTTCAAATATGGTGATAAATTAATTGATCTTGATACGGGTGCATATGAAGTTGATGACATTATATTAGCTTTAAAGAGTAAATTGAATAGTGACGAAAAGAAACTTAATATAAGAGCTAACACAAATACTATGAAGCTCGAAATTCGTTCTGATAAGCCTATTGACTTTACATCATCTACTTCAATAGGAAAAATGCTTGGTTTTGATAATGTTATATTACAACCGAATAAATGGTATTATTCTCAGCATTTAGTTAGCATAACAAATATTGACTCTATTGTAGTTGAGTGCAATATAGCCTGTGGGAGTTACTCTGATGGCAAACAGAAACATATTATATACGAGTTCTCACCTAGAGTACCAAGCGGGTATTTGATAAATGAAACACCTAATCCGATAATCTATATGCCTTCAAACACACATAGAATTCAAAGCATTAATGTAAAGGTAACCGATCAAGAAGGATTTCCGAGGAGATATAATTACAATTAGACTTCACATTCGTGAAAAACAAAGAACTTGAAATGGGATTCCTCGTTTTCAAACCTCGCACTAGCATTTGCTCACAGAAGCTCATTAGAGACTCGAACGTGATAGAGTCAACACCTAAAAAGCTACGTGCTATATCAGCGAAAAGCGCGAGAATATTGGAAAAGTTGGGATTTATAGTAGATTGGCGTCATGTACGGCGCAGCAATTAGTGAAATTCTCGATGTTGAATCTCAACTCGAGTTCTATAATGATATTACTAAATTTCAGGTCAAGAAATTAAACCCTCAGATGAAGCTCACATCCATGTGGCTTCTATGGATCAGTACAGCCTTCCATGCAAATCATTTATATTTATTGAGGGGGAGGTGAAGTGTACAAAACCAGCTGCAAAGGCTGGGGATGCACCGATAGAAGCTAAGTATATATTATCCAGTAACCTCATTGGAAATCTCTTCGATGAAATTCGATATGAATTGGCTGGACAACAAATTTCTAAATCAAGACTAATTGGATCAACATCAACAATTAAAGCTATACTAGTGAAAAATATGTTTGATAAGAACACATATCACTTGGCCGGGTACACTGGAAGATAATAAGTTTACATTCTGTGTACCTCTTAAATTAGTTTTACCATTTTTTGAAGACTTTCAAAGAATAATTTTAAACTTGAAACAAGAACTTGTATTATTAAGATCACCAACAGATCTCAATTGCATTGAGTCTACAGAAGCAACAAACGTTAATATAAAAATAAGGAAGCTTCAATGGAGAATTCCCTATATTACTTTAGAAGATCATGTGAGGTTGAAATTTTTGAGATTGCTCGATGCTGATACACCGCTGAAGCTGAGCTTTCGTCATTGGGAGATTTCAGAATTACCAAATTTACAAAATAGCACTGTTCATTCTTGGGCAGTAAAAACTGCATCCCATCTCGACACACCAAAGTATGTTGTTTTAGCGTTTCAAACAGATCGTAAGAATAAAATTAATAAATCAATCTCGGAATTTGATAGTTGTAATCTTCAAAATGCAAAGGTCTACTTGAACTCTGACTATTTTCCTTATGAAAACCTCCTTGGTAAACAAGAATTGATGTACCGTATGTTTTTGGATTTTCCCTCGGCGTACTATAACCATAGTATCAATACTGAGCTTGGAACAGAGATTGATTTTGACACATTTTGTACTAAAACACCCCTGATTGTAATTGACTGTTCACATCAATCTTCTCATTTGAAATCCTCCACAGATATTAGAATAGATATGGAATTTAAGGAAGCTGTACCTCCAAATTAATACTTCCGCTTATTGCATTTTAATCAGTGATCGTATCATGGAGTACACTCCTCTTACTTCCATGGTGGAGGAAGTTCAGTAATTTATCGATAGAGCACAAGCTATATAAGTATTACATTTTTCAAATTTTACTCATTTGAGGTTTTAGCTTTGATCGGTTAACATCTAGAATGTCTTCTAATTCTGAGGAGAAAACACGCTCTATCGGGATACAGTGTGATCTTGATAAGGAGGAGGAGGAGGAAGACAGCATCTACTATGACTCAAGATGTAGTACACCTATAATGTCTTCTAATTCTGAGGAGAAAACACAATCTATTGACACACAGTGTGATCTTAACGCCAAACAAGACTTCTTCTACTATCACTCAAGATGTAGTACACCTAAACCACAGGAGGAGAATGGAGGAGGAGGAGGAGGAGGAGGAGGAGGAGGAGGAGGAGGAGGAGGAGGAGGAGGAGGGGAGGAGGAGGAGGAGGAGGAGGAGGAGGAGAACGGAGAACAATGAAGGAGGACAAAACAGCACAAGAGGAGGAAGAAACACTCTCCTGTAAAAAATTTGCAACAGTCGACATGCATTGGTTCAAGGGAAATTCTAATCAAATTATCGTGAAAGAAATCGGAATCGTAGATCAGGTAAATAGCTTTGTTGTGTTACATTTCAAGTCGCCATTTGCAAAGTCGGAATTGAATGCTAAATTGCGTAAGCAAGTAACATGGGCAGAGAACAATTATCACAAAATACGCTGGGAAGATGGTCATTTTATTTATACAGACGAATTATTGATATCTTATCTTGAAGGATATGATGAAATCTACACAAAAGGTACAGAGAAAGCTAAGTTTCTTAGAAGGTTACACAAAAACGTATGTTGTTTACCAGATGAAATTGAGAAACCAAATTTTAACTACTTTACAAGTTTTTTGGTGTTATAATGCCTGTGAAATTCATCATCGCAATCCACAGGGGCGCTGTGCCCTCTTTGCAGCGCTTCATTACAATAGTTTGATAATGAAAAATATGGACTCATCTCCAAATTTCATGTGCGAAAACAATAGAATGCTTAGCATGAAAAAATGTCAATTCTATTCAAATACAGAAAAGAAAAACTTTGCAAGATATGGCTTTTTCTATAACGGACAAGAAATTCAATGTGTTTATTGTATGCAAGCATTGAAATATCATACTGCTCATGTATGTTGTATTGGAGGGAAGGCACAGGAACCGTTTAATTTCTCTATATTAGTACCGACATATGTATAGTTTCTTCATTTGCTCATCATGGACCCATGCAAGTGGATGCAAGCTGATAGTGAATTGGAAATGAGGTTAGAACAGTGTATTGATTGGTATGATGCCTGTGAAATTGCAATTAAACATTCAACTCATGAAAATCATCATTTGGTGAAACAACTAAAAGACATTTTCTCAAACACAGTGAATTTGAACGATATAAATGATTATCTATGCTATTACAGACCCCATAAACTGTCTGTTAGTAAACTAATAAAAATTGAAGAGGAAGTGATGAACAATTGTAGTGAATTGTGTGAATAAATTTCTAGTGTATACTCGATTGTTTTCATTTTCCATTGTACCTGGAATGTCTAGGTTTAATCGTTCAGTATTGCTTTGTTAGTTGAGCTGTAAAGATCTCACTTGCGTTGAAGCTCAATGCTATAAGTGTGTAGTATAGTGTGCAGATACAAGTAGTTTCTTATCACGTTTTACCTGTACATACACTCAACTGAAAAATATGGTTGATTGTTATAGCTTTTCAAAGTTCAAGAAACTATCTCGTCTCTTGATGACAATTTCATTCAATGAATTTGATCTAATTGCAAAGAATATTAAATTTTCAACGGGTGATGAGGTGAGTGATCTTGCATTAACAAAAACAGAAAATCTTCACTTTCCAATTCTATCTGAAATTTTTGAATTACTGGATATATTAGAAACCGGTCATTTCCATTATGGTTGTTCAAATAATGATGAATCATTAGCTATTGTTAATAATTCTAATGATCTCTGGAAATGCTTATATGACATTGCCAATAAAAAATGTAAAAGATCATAGTTCGCTCTCTAGAGAGTTTAAAGATACATGTGTATTTGGATATACAAGTTCATTCTATGCATTAGTTATGATTGAGGAAACATTAAAAATATAACGTTCGTTGTGTGTACAACCCGTTGTCAAGAACATGTTTCAGTGAAATCTGGCAGAAGTTCGTTTCACTTGAATCTGTCAGTAGATTGCCTCTCTCTCTCTCTCACATATCTCTCTCTCTACTATTCATCATCAAATAGACCATGACTAAATGTAATTGAGCATGACTGAATGTAATTAGGCATGACTATATTAACTAGAGCATGACAAGAGAGAGAGAGAGAGAGTATCATCGTTATCATCTTCCTCTCCTTCTTCTTCCTCTTCTTCTTCCCCTTCTTCTTCTTCTTCTCCTTCTTCTTCTCCTTCTTCTTCTCCTTCTTCTTCTCCTTCAGCATATCGGTATTTGCACAACCTATTTATTCTGCCAGCTGAAAGAACCATTAGGCAATGGTTGTCAACAAAGAAATGTTTCCAGACAGGGTTCAACAAAACTTTGTTTGAAAAAATTAAAGTGAAAGTACAAAGTCTGAATCCAATGGAAAAGTCATGTGTTTTATTGTTTGATGAAATGGCAATCAAGCAGTGCCTTGAATATTTAACCACCCACGATCTTATTGAAGGATATGAAGATATTGGCAACCTTGGCCGTGACAAGGAACTGGCCAAAGAGGCCACTGTTTTCATGGTGAGGGGTCTATATTATCAGTGGAAACTACCCATTGGTTATTTTGTTTCCAAGAAAGGACTTATGGGAAATCAGACAAAAATCATTATTAATGACTGTATCAACAATTTGATAGATGCTGGCCTGGATGTGCGTGCAACGGTTTGTGATCAGTCTACAACCGATGTGAGAGCTTATAAAACATTAGGCATCACTATTGAAACCCCCTTCTTCCTAACAAATCGTGGTCACAAAATTGTGGCTTTTTTGATGCACCTCATCTTGTGAAATCTTTGAGAAATAATCTCATGAGTCATGATTTTTCAATTAGAGATGAGATTATTTCATTTCGTGATGTGAGAGAGCTCTTTAAAATTGATAGCCAGAGTGGGAGTACAAGAGCAGCCCCACAACTAACACCTGCACACATTTGGCCTGACCCTTTTCAAAAGATGTCTGTGCCACTTGTTGTACAGATATTCAGTCACACAACAGCAGCTGCTTTGAAGACTGTCCATGGTACTGGGCAATTGAGGAGCAGCTCAGCTTTATCAACAGCCAAGTACCTGAGTCAGATGAACGCAACTTTTGATGCTATGAATAGCAGGACAAAGTATTCAAAAAATCCAGATGCATGTGCACTGGATAGAAACAATATGCACATTTCAGAGATATTCACAAAATCAAAAGAGATATTCACGAGACTGAAGAAAAAAGATGCAACTGTCCCAAGACCTCCTTGCTTTGATGGTTTTCTATTGAACTTCAATGCATATAGCGAATTGCTATCAACTGAGAACTGTCAATATCTACTCACTGCAAGACTCAATCAGGACCCTCTTGAGAATTTTTTTTCTGCAGTGAGGCAAAGAGGTGGGTGGAATAGAAATCCATCTGTCAGGATGCTCTGAGCAACAATGAGAATTCTCACCATTCAACAATTATTGGAGCCTCCCAAAACCACTTCGTATAACCCTGATCAAGATATCCTCCTAGATTTGGGTGAAGAATGGGAAGAGGAGAAAGTTCCAATGATGCAGTCCTCTGACACATCGTCAGTTTCATCAGAGGCAGAAGAGAATGAAGAGGAACCCACATTGACATCGGATGATTTTAATGTAGTCACTCTGGAACAATGCTCTGCTGCATATTTTGCAGGTTACATCGTTCAGAGCTACAGAAGAAAATTCAAATGTAGTAACTGCCATGAAATAATGTGCAACAGTGAGACCCAACTCACTAACAAAAAGGAACTGCTGATATTGAACAGAACATTTTCAAACATCAATGTTACTGAGATGAGTGGATTGGTAGCTCCTTCAGTGAGAATTATGTCAGTAGTCGAGCAGGCATTAAAAGTTTTCAAAAGAATATAAAAAAAAATAGCTCACAAAAGAAACGTTTTGAAAAAACTGATCAATGAAACAAAAAAAGTTGTATCAGTTGAATCACTCACTTGCCCACAATGTGCTGAACGGGGAAAATTCATTCTACAGCACCTTGTGCACAAACAGTGCAAGTGGGTCTCAAGTGAAGTTAAAAAAACTGCTCAGGCTAAACTGAGAATTTTGAGGCATATATAATGTTAAGTATAGATTGTAGTGTACAGTTTTTTTTATAAAGTATTGATTTAGTATAGTTCAGAGATCAGTCTCATATCACTATTACATTTTATTAGTTTGAATGATGTTAAGAACATTTCCCATGGAAATTGAATCGTCCATGGATTGATAATGAGTGGAATATGTAATTAGCTTAGCATTATTATCATGTAACCTTTTTTCAAAATCCTGATGATTCAACCCGATCCAAATAACAGCAAACCCCGTGGTATAACCTTATAAGAGTGCATTGAAAGCATTTTGATGCATATATAATGTTTAGTATAGATTGTAGTATAGTTTTTTTTCCGAACGTAGTGAGGTCTATGTTTTAACTTTGATTTTCTTTTGTCTGTCTGTATGTAACGCGATTGGTCAAACGCATTGATAGAATTCGATGAAATTTGGCAGGAATATTCATTTTTCCACTGTGCGTTGATGGGTCGCCGTCAACCTGTCTCCCCGACAACTAGTCTCCTCGCTATTTTGATCACAGGCGTCAGTAAATCCCCTGGCAAAATATACCATTGCCGTCAACTAGTCTTCCCGACAGTAAATCCCCTACTAGAACAAAGGAGACTAGTTGTCGCTGACAACTAGTCTCCTCACACGCTCACGACAACTAGTCTCCCCGACAGTAAATCCCCTGCTGGATAGGTCTATGAGGGGTCTGGTTGTCGTGATCGTATCCGACAACTAGTCTCCCCGACAGCTAGTCTCCCCGACAGCTAATACCCTATTGAACATTGGAACCAGCTTGAAACGGGCGGGGAAGTAGTACAATCACAGATACTGTTGTACACATTCTATGAATTCAAACAGTGTAGAATTTGACAACATATTTGAGTTTTCATTCAATATTATGGAACGGTTCTACAATATTGACAATGACTCAGTCGAATTTCTATGAATTCGATTATTAGAAGAAAAGCTTGTTGAAGGTGTCACTTCTATCACTGCAAACATAAAATTAAAAAAATAAAATACTGTATAATTCTAAAATGAACTTCCGAATTCAACTGACTTGGAAATGTTCCTTATTGAATTGGCAAGCAGGAATACATGCAGGAATCACTTGCGAGACTTACAAACTCATTCTGAAACTGCTTGCCAATTCAATAAGGAACATTTCCAAGTCAGTTGGATTCGGAAGTTTATTTTAGAATTATACAGTATTTTATTTTTTTTATTTTATGTTTGCAGTGATAGAAGTGACAACTTCAACAAGCTTTTCTTCTAATAATCGAATTCATAGAAATTATATATATATATAGATATATATATATATATATATATATATATATATATATATATATATATATATATATATAATCATCGCTTACCTCACCTAATTTTTTATTACCATTTTATATCACATATTTTAAACTCATATATTATGAGTTTTAATTTCATATATATTCTCAACATGTATTCACTCAATTTTCTTTTTTTACTTTCCTTGCCCTACTACCATAGGTAAGGAAAGTATTGCTTTCCAAAAAAAAATTAAGGTACCCCAATTTCAAGTTTTCTATACGTTTCAAGGTCCCCTGAGTCCAAAAACATGATTTTTGGGTATTGGTCTGTGTGTGTGTATGTGTGTGTATATGTTTTTCACGTTTTTCTCGAAAATGGCTCTAACGATTTTCTTCAAATTTATACCATGGATAGCTATTTATAAGCCCTATCAACTGACATAAGTCTCATCTCTGAGAAAATTGCAGGAGCTCCGTAATATTCTTGAGAAAAATGGCGGATAATCACTAAAAAAAACATGTTTTTCACGATTTTCTCGAAAACGGCTTCGACGATTTTCTTCAAATTTATACCATGGATAGCTATTTCTAAGCTCTATCAACTGACATGAGTCTCCTTTCTGGGGAACCAATGGGGTGTCCACCTCATCCTTGAGAAATGGACTTTGTAACCTCCTTCTCGTGCATGAGGTAGGTAGGTAGCGCAGTTCTTAAAAAGAACACATAGTCGAGATATTTCATCTGTAGAAAAGCTGTTTTGACGACTTTAAAAAAATGAAGACTAAAAAAATCAACGAATTTCACAATTTTCACAAAGGAAAAATTACTCTGAAAACAATTATATATACAGAAGTCTGATCGTAGTTTCAAATATGAGCAAGGAAAGTTGTGTGAGTGTACCACATCAGATTTTTTATGATTTGATACAAGCCATATAAAAATGAATTGCACCTTTTCATATAGCTGAAATTTGTGGATGTGTTGTATAATATATCAGTTTATTACTTGTACATATTTAAATATATATTTAAATCTTATGAATTCGGCTTGAGAAATAAATTGTTAATGAAAGTTATTGCTTGTAATTATTCGTTACCTTGAAAAAAATAAATAGTTTCGAGAGCCAAAAAATTGAGACAAATTCATGGAAGATCACATTTTCAAACTCTGTACAATATGGTCACAGCTAATTTTTTAAAACAAGTCATAACCGTTTAACCGTGTAAAGTAGTTTAGAAACGTTGCATGAAAGACCTATTGATATTTGATTAAGTGTCAAACAACAGGATGATAAATAAATGATTTCCTATTTTTTAATGTTTTAATTGAAAAAGTGAGTAATTTTCAGTTGAATTTTGCATTTGAATAAAACATCATGTTCAATAAACGACTCACATCTATTCAAACAGTCGAACAGGTTGTCTGGTACACTATTCCACAGTTTTAATCCTTGCCTGTTATTTCTGAAAGCTTCTATAACTTCTTGATCTGACGCAGGGCCGGATCTACCATTTTTCTAGGGTGGGGGGTGGGCAAGAGTTACTTTAGGCGCCCCCCTCATGATCGACCATCACCGACCGATTTACAATAATGAGAGGGATTATTACTATATTAGTCATAGGCCTATACGACGTTGAAATAAAACTTAGGTTGATTAGAAGGCAGTTTTAATGATAATATAAGTCTTCTCATTGTTCATTTTCATTTACATACATAATTGAAAACAATGGTGGAAAAATCAAAGCCCCGACTTTAAAATTAACTTGTTGATGTGAGAATATTTGGAAAATATGAATATTGCTATTAGTACTAGGGATTAATTTTCAATGCATTTTTAACAATAGAATAATAAGTGGGTGGATAATCTTAATGAAAAAAAAAATCTAATCAAAGAATATTCACAAAATGCATAATTTGCGATAATCAGAATATACAAGGAATGACAGATATGGAGTTCTTGATCATTACAGTACAGTAGCAAAAATCACTCATCACAAAAATCTTCAGTGCTAGCTAATTACTTGAATAAAAAAGTACAGAAGTAAAATTGTTAGAAAATTGTCTGATAAATAACTCAAGTGAAAATTATACTTATAATTATACTTTTTGTGTCATAAGTTTCTCTTGTGCTTACTAAAACACCTTCATGTGTTTTACACCTTCACACCAAACACCTTCATGATCCAGCTAATGCATTAGCATTAAATATTCTCCAGAGGCAGAATCTGCAATTGAAGCTATGAAATCAATCAAGGATTTAAGATTAATCATTGAATGAAGTAAATCGTAAGATACTAACAGACTAAGTAAAACAAAAACGTTATGCAGTGAAATGATAAGTCAGTTAATCGAGAAAATATATAGTTACAAGAAAAAAATAGATCTACAAGATAATTTGATTAAGTTCCTACAACCTACACAAACTTTTTGAACGAAGAACTTCTAAATAAAATCGAGAGTTATAAGTTTCTTGCCCTTACTGTAGAAGATGAACGGGAAGCCGCAAAAGCAACATCTTTCAAATGATTCTAATTTTCCGGGGTTTTTTTTGCTGAGAATGTGTTTATTATTTCTTCAAAAGAAAGAAAAGAAGGCCTTTCATTTTCAATATTTATGATGCTTAAATTTGTTAGTATTTGCTGGATCATGGTATTTCTTAAATAGGTCTTATAATAAGTTTCAATTTACTGAAACTTCTCTCTCCAGATGCCACAGAAACTGGAAGTGCTACAAATGTTTTTAGAGCTACACATATGTTTCGATAACCCTCTAACAACTTTCTCTTACAAAATATTCTGAGCAAAGATGTTGCTGTTGCGGCTTCCAGTTCATCTTCTACAGTTAGGGCATGAAACTTAGAACACTTGTTACTCTCGATTCCATTTAGAAGTTCTTCTTCGTTCAAATAGTTTGCATAGGTTGTAGCCAATTCTGTAGTCTTACTTTTCAAAGTTTTAATGTCTAGTGCTTTAATTTGAGCCTCACACAAAAAACTGAACTTGTCAGCAATCATTTTCAATGCATCATACCTGTTCGTCAGCTCAGTAATAATTCTGTCACAAATTTGAAAAAGTGATCTTCTGAAAATCACTTCTCCCGTACATTATCTCTTCAAATTTGTACCTTCATCTTCATGTGTGCCTTCTGCCATTTTCTTTTTCTTTCGTTTGCTTTTTTCCTTGTACTCTGCTGCTATGTCCATGTTGCAAGATAAAAAATTTGCCTCAGTAATTGCATCTGAAATAGTTACCTCCCTAGTTGATTATAATAAAGTTGAAAGACCTTGTATGTTTCTTGCAGCATTGTCTACTGTTGTCTTCTCTCATTGCAAAAACTTACTCACTCGATCAATTTTCTTAAGGACTGAATATCAGAAGCATGTAATCACAACAAATTCTGAGCTCTTCATGTTTTAATGAGAAATTTAGCTCTTGTTTCTGGAGATGAAAATTCATGGGTGGCTGATTCTTTAAGAGCAGAGAGCACTTTGTCCATGTGTTTTTATAATAACTTCCACAGTTTCAATTCTTGCCGACAATCTTGTTTTAATCTCTGATTTTCATAAAAGAGGAACATGTTGTTTTAAAACTTCCCACCTTGATGTTAACCAATGAATGTAGTTGTAAAGGCTATTTTCAATTTCAAAATATATTTGTGCTTCAACACATGCCTCTGCTGAATTAAGCCCAACTAAATTCAATGAGTGGGCTGAGCATGGAACAAAGTAGGCTAGTTTATACAGCGTAAGTATATTGCGGCTATAAAAATACTTCTCATTTTGTTCTGTTGGTTTTGCCAAAATATTTTAGTGAAATAAATTTAGAATGTGCACAGAGCTATATCACACTATTGGAACATCAAATTAACAATGTCAGATATAAACGCCTAAAGCAGTTATTTTTTTTAACCTATACATCTTTATAAGAAAATGCTGACTATAATTTGACGCCCCCTTCAACTCGGCGCCCGGGGCACATGCCCCCGCTGCCCCCCCCCCTGGATCCGGCCCTGATCTGACGGATTCTTCTTCTCGCTCGTCACAGTTATCATAATCATCATCATAGTCAGTTCTAAGAATTGAAATGTGTGACAAAAGCAAAAATGAGAAAGTCCAGTCGTTCACCTTCCTGGTCTACGAATGACAAGTCCTTGAAATTCTATTCTAATAACTTGCATTCAATTTCCGACATGTGTTTCAACCTCTATTGACTGTCTACCAACCTATCTTCTTCCTACCTGAATTGCCATTATTTTCAGTCTATCGACTTTTCTGCTGAAACTAAACGATTTCTTGAGAATGACCGTCTGCTTCCTATACACACTACATTTTGTATGTTGAAGTGGAGAGAAAACTTTTTTGCTGAGAGGTCTGGAATTCGTTAGAGGTAAAAAAGCAGCCAAAACTCTTAAATGTCAAGGGACAAGGTAAAAATTCGTTGTGTAGAGGATTTCGTTAAGTGAATGCTCGTTATAGAGAGGCTCGACTTATTTTGTGAAAAATCACTAGAAGGAAATTATGATTGATGTGGTATTCGGTATTAGTATAGGCCTATCAGACAACCTGTTCGACTGTTATTTGAATAGATGTGAGTCAATTATTGAACATGATGTTTTATTCAAATGCAAAATTCAACTGAAAATTACTCACTTCTTCAATTAAAACATTGAAAAATCTGGTGTGGTACACTCACACAACTTTCCTTGCTCATTGAACTATTTAAAATTTTACATCTATTTTCACTTAAAAACCTTTCCCCTTATTTTGATCAAATATTTCTCTTGTAAAAAAAAACATCCACGGAACAAAGTGCCCTTTTTATAACCCTACCTTAAAATTTCCAATATAGTTCGCTAAATAAAGCTAAGCCTCAATATCAAACGAGAATAATTTAGGAGAAAAATATAATGACGATTGACGGCAACATATTTGCAACTACGATCAGACTACTGTATATGTGTATATACAATTGTTTTCAGAGTACTTTTTCCTTTATGTAAATATTGTGAAATTCGATGTTTTTTTTGAAACTCGTCAAAACAGCTGTTCTACAGATGAAATATCTCGACTATGTGTTCTTTTTATGAGCTGCGCTACCTACCTACCTCATGCACGAGAAGGAGGTTACTAAGTCCATTTCCCAAGGATGGGGTGGACCCCCCATTGGTTTCCCAGAAAGGAGACTCATGCCAGTTGATAGAGCTGATAAATAACTATACAGGGTATGAATTTGAAAGAAATCGGTCAAGTTATTTTTGAGAAAATAATGAAAAACATGGTTTTTTAGTAATTATTCGTCATTTTTCTCGAGAATATTACGGAGCTCCTGCAATTTTCCCAGGAAAAAACTCATGTCATTTGATAGGGCTTATGAATAGCTATCCATGGTTCAAATTTGAAGAAAATCGTTAAAGCCGTTCTAGAGAAAACCGTGAAAAACATGGTTTTTTTAGTCATTATCCGCCATTTTTCTCAAGAATATTACGGAGCTCATGGAATTTTCCCAGAAATGAGACTCTTGCCAGTTGATAGTGCTTATGAATATCTATTCATGATATGAATTTGAAGAAAATCGTTAGAGCCGTTTTCGAGAAAGCGGTGAAAAACATGGATTTTTAGTCATAATCCGCCATTTTTCTCAAGAATATTACGGAGCTCCTGAAATTTTCCCCGAAATGAGACTAATGCCAGTTGATAGGGCTTATAAATAGCTATCCATGGTATAGATTTGAAGGAAATCGTTAGAGCCGTTTTCGAGAAAACCGTGAAAAACATGGATTTTTAGTCATTATCCGCCATTTTTCTCAAGAATATTACGGCGCTCCTGAAATTTTCCCAGAAATGAGTTTCATGTCAGTTGATAGGGCTTATAAATAGCTATCCATGGTATAAATTTGAAGAAAATCGTTAGAGCCGTTTTCGAGAAAAACATGGTTTTTTAGTAATGATCCGCCATTTTTTCGGCCATCTTGAATTGGATTTTATTGAATTTCTTATTGTCGGATCCTCATGGTATAAAGACCTTAAGTTTAAAATTTCAAGTCAATCGGTTAATTAGAAATGGAGTTATCGTGTTCACAGACTTACACACATACACACACACACACACATACACACACACATACACACACACACACATACACACACACAGACCAACACCCAAAAATCATTTTTTTGGACTCAGGGGACCTTGAAACGTATAGAAAACATGAAATTAGGGTACCTTAATTTTTTTTGGAAAGCAATACTTTCCTTACCTATGGTAATAGGGCAAGGAAAGTAAAAATAGGAGAGTTGAGTTATTTTAGTATTTATGGTGAAGTTATTGACAAAATTACAGTATTTTGTGTTCAATCCTATAGTAGTGTGAAAAGTAGTGAAATAAATTTAATGAATGAAGTTGAAAAATATTGCTACTGTACTGATTATGTAGATTGATTAAACACTACTAATAGAACAAATCAAGCTTTCTGGAAATAAATTGGTGAGCTGTTTACTTACTTATTACGGGTAAAACCTATATCAAATCAAATCAAAATCCATTTATTGCCAAAGACAAATTACAATTTGTATAGGCCACGTCATGAGAAAATTACATAAATCATTACATATATAATCATACTACATAAAAACAACAATAAATCATCACATCAACGTCTTAAAAATTCTCCACATTGAAGGCAAAATATTCATCATTGGTATAAAAACAGTTTTCTATAAGAAAATCCTTAATTTTAAGTTTATATTCACCCACTAGTAAGCCTCTTATATGTAACGGTAACTGATAATAAAACCCAATTGCACAAGCCCTAAAACTAATATGACTAGATTTGTACCGACAATATTCGTTTCTAAGGTTCAACCTATTTCTTGTGTTGTGCGAATGAACATCAAAATGACTAGAGAATGAGAGCAAGCTAGTCTTTACAAATAATAAACATTGAAAAATAAAGATACACGGCAAACACATAATTCTCAATCTAACAAACAGAGGTTTGCAATGCTTAAGGGGAGGAACATTACACATGGTTCTTATTGATCTTTTTTGTAACACAAAAAGTGAATAGGAATCACTACAATTGGCCCATAATATAGCTCCATACGAATGATGTAAATGCACATAACTAGATATTTACTAAAATTTTTTTAGGCACTATTTCCTTCGATCTTCTCAACGTAAAAACACCTCTTGCTAACTTGGGGATTGTGCAGTCAATATGACACTTTCATTTCATATTATTTTGTATATTGATGCCTAGAAATTTGACAGAATGCCCTGAATTCAAGTTATTATAAGATACAGATAAGTTTTGCGTTTTGTTCGAATTCAGAACAAGTTTATTAGCATTACACCAATCGGACATCAGTTCTAATTTTCCATTTAATAAGGTTTCTTCCACTTCAGGCACACATCATCTGCATACATGTAACAAGTTGTGCTCTCATCCTCAATATTGCCTGGCAAATCATTCATATAGATAATAAACAGTAATGGTCCTCGAATTGAACCTTGGGGCACTCCATTAATAACAGGCTTGTATCCAGACATTAAAATACACTGCCTGAAATCTGTTCATTAGATATTACTTCATAAGTGCTACAGATCTACAATTGAAACCAAAACTTTCAAGTCTAGAAAGTAGAATGTCATGAGAGACAGTGTCAAATGCTCTTGACATATCAAATAGTCTTGCGTTCACAGATTTTTTACCTTCCATACCATTAAATATTCCCTGAATGGAAGACATAACTGCCTGACATTGTAGTGTGGTTTCTCCTGAAGCCAAATTGCCTGCAAGATAGCAAATTATTTTTCTCAATGAAATCAACCATCTGCTGAGCTATTAGAAATTCAAAAACTTTGGAAAAAACTGGTACTATAGATATTGGCCTATAGCTACATCGGTCGAGGTCACTTTTTTTAAAAATCTGCACTACTTTAGACAGCTTGAGCATATCAGGAAAAGTACTGGAGACAATACAATGATTAAAGATATGACAAAGAACTTCACAAATATGCTGACTGCTAGCTTCACATATGAAGGAATTCAAATGAAAAATATCCAAACAGCTACTATTACTTAGAGAGATCAATGCGAGAAACACTTCTTCTACGGCTACATGACGGGATGAGAAAGATTGACCTCTTTTTTCACTTTATTTAAATAGTGGGAGACAGTACTTAAGCTATTTGGTATTGCAGCCAGAGCCTCATTTATGCTGTCATAATACACGTTGAAGTTCTCAGAACTCAGGTCTACATTTTCTTGGCGTGAAGCAGATTTACTATTCAATGATAGGTTGTCTTTAGTTATCTTCCACATTATTTTGGGTTTATTACATGCATTATTGACTGGATAATGGGGGCATGGGCCGGTCAAGCGAGAACAATACAATTGCGAGGTAGATTTAGCACATTCTCGACCCTTGTGCAATGAATCGTATGCCCCCATCCTGTTAAGTTTAGTGATGTTATCCCACACTTATACTTTTACTCGGAGATTCCCATTTCCGTAGTCTTTACAGGTCCATTGAAGTTATAATTTCCAACTATTAAAGATTAAACAGTCTATTCTCTGTAGCTCTTGGTGTAACATGAGTTCCTGCAAAGCTTATCAAGATGCGACATACATCTAAACCGTGAAGGCATATACCAGTTTTTATTGATATACAATCAAATTGCGAATCAAATAATATTATGCCCATCATTTGGTGAAAACCAAATCCTGCTATCAGATGGTGTGTTTTACGCAATAAATGAGTTTAGTATCATAACGATTTTATAACCCATTTTAATATTATCAAAGAACTAATTTCTTAGTGCTAATTGATATTTTTCAAACAATACATAATATTATATCGAGTTGTGAGTTGCGGACTGGAGTGTTGGATTTTGGATTAGGTTTTGAAAATATATTTTATTATTCTAAACCGATATGGATGGGGGCATTAAGAGATCTATTGTTCAATATTGATTGAGCATTGGCATGGGTTGACAGTTATTGTTTTCCATTCCACTGGCGTTGAAGAGTGGGTATTTTTCTCTCTCGATCGTTCCATGCCCCCATCCAGATAGGTTTTACCCCTCATTACATCCCACAAATATTCAAAAAAACATGTTTTTTATTTTGAAACAGCATGAATTTTCAAATTTCTTTATTAATATAGAGGTATCCTACGCGATGATGTTTTATGTAGCATATTCATTTATTTACCACCGTGATATGATATTACAAGATCCATAATATCGGTTACGTCCGATGAGCGACTTTGGGGGTTGGCAGTCCGTTGAGCGATCCATTTTTTCAGAATAACAATAAGGATAGGCAGATGCTAAGAATGGGAGGACTTGGGTGTCATTAATCATCAGGGACAGTGACAGAGGCAGGCCACAAGCGTATGTGTGTAGGTACTCGCAATACGATATTATATTGATGATGATTGAATCAGTACCTACCCATTTTTGAAACAAATCATTTAGGAACAAAAAACAATATAAACTAAAAACTTGCCTATAAACTAAAATTCCTATAATTTTGAATAATAATAATAATAATAATAATATGAAATAAATACAAGAAAATAGGATCAAATAGGGTAAGATTGGTATGATGACAATGCTCCAACTATTAATTAATATATGCCAATCATGTAATAGGTGAAACCAAATTCATTATTTCAATTCATTGCATATAACTACAAATAACGCAGATCAGCATTAAATATGAATCATGTTGCATGGAAAATATTCAAAGAAGTAATGGAATGAGAATGAGAGGAATAAATATTTCAACTTGAAATGAAACAATGATTTACATTTTTCGACACTGCAAATTCTTTAAACTTTCTTGAAGATAACGCTAAATACTACGAAGCATCCTGAAGACAGAAAATCTTATAGTATTTTTCATTGTCCTACTTAGCATTTAGCAATCTCAATTGAATTCCTATGTATCGAATATAGATTTATTCTTCAAAGATTATCATAATAAGAGTACGGATTCAAATTCTTTCTTTCCCAGAGTTTTAGAATGAAAGAAGAGTTTTTACAAGAATAGCGATAGTACCTATTTCAGTTGATATGAGTTTCTATTCTATTGTTGAAAAATTATAAAACTTAATGATTCAATTTTTTATTGGCTTTTAACTTCAAGCTGACCTTTTCAATCGATTGGTACATCGAATCATGATGGGTGGACTCAATGGGTGGTTCAAATTACGTTTTTCTCATACTCTGTAGATTGCTGACGTTTTTCTCTAAAAACTTTAAGAAGTACTGACTAGCTATTGAAACCTATCCACCCCTAGATCAACCAGCCAATGGAGGTAGCTGTGACTGAAAGGTTCAAGATTTATTGTGACTGGTCAAATGCAGTGGAGAGCCTGGCCAGTCAATTTCCTGAAAATTTATTCTGATAGAAATAAAACTTTTTTACATGAGGATTCATCTTTCGATGACGTTTTTGTGAGAGAATACACTTTCAAGTTTTGATGAGAAATAATAAGAAAGAATTGTCTATTATCCAAAATGTCTTATTGGATATACTCCCTATTTAATATCCTTTAAATCGTCTTTTAAAGGATACAATAGAAGAACACTTTACTTGTAGATTGACGCGCAATTCAAAAAGGATTTCCAAACTTCCAAATTCCATTGACAATTCATTGGAAAAATCCAAGAATATCGTGTTCATTTTCTAACCCATTATCAAGTATTTTTCGCTTTCACTTTTTCTGAGCACTTATGACTTGATCAACAATGATTTAACAATAGTGCAACTCATATAAAATGTTAATGCTTACAACAAGCACATTTAACTTCTCTCACCAACACCACCTGGGACGGAGTTAAGAATTAGATAGAGTTTGTTTAGGTATAACAATTTGGAACTACTGTTGTATGTTAATCATGCATGCATTTGTTGAGGCGATGATGGGCTGCCCCAATTCTTGCGGTATTGATACAAAAGATTTCTCGGACAGCCCTCAGAATGAGACAGGACGTTCGGCAGAAGTCATCATAGAAGTCAAATGCTATTGTAGTATAGACAATACCGTACATTATACGGACAATAGATTATACTATGACCGTCGTCGGTTTCAGTTGGAGAGAACAGCCTTTGAAGCAGGTATCATGAAGGAAGTTCATAATGAAATTTATGATTTTTTTTTCTCTTGGAATTGTATTGCCGTGCTTTATTACATGCTGCAGCAATATGAGTTAACAGTAGCCTTATATAGACAGTTCAAGGAAGAATTTTTGCGCAATCCGCGAGAAATAAGGAAAAATTTTTGCGCAAATCCCCCTCCCCCTCCCCCTCCCCCTCTGCGCATGCGCCCCCCTCTCCTCCCCCCTCTCCTCCCCCCTCTCCCTCTCACTCTCCCTCTCCTTCTCGCTCTCCCTCTCCCTCTCCCTCTCCTTCTCCCTCTCCCTCTCCCTCTCCTTCTCCCTCTCCCTCTCCCTCACCCTCACCCCTCTCCCAGTGAGGACGAGGGGGAGGAAAAAAAATTTCCCTTTTTCCCTTTTCTACTGTCAAATTAAAGTGAATCCATCTTTCTACTGTCAAATTAAAGTGAATCCATCTTTCTACTGTCAAATTAAAGTGAATCCATCTTTCTACTGTCAAATTAAAGTGAATCCATATTTCTACTGTCAAATTAAAGTGACTCCATCTAATGTTATACTGACAGTGAGAGTCAACCTTGGAAGATATGCTCAAATTATTCTCTCAGTCAGATCTTAAGTCAGCATCATGAAGCTCTAAGAACCCAATTCAACTTATACTGACAGATTAAATTCCAGTCTAGTATAGATAAGAAACTCTTTTGTAGATGTGCTAAAACCCTATTACTCTTTAAGTTTCTCGTTCTAGAGTTAGTTGCAAGGATCTTTAAATGCAAGGATATTACTTTAAATGCAACCCTAAAATCTTTAAATGCAAAGTGAATCCATCTTTATACTGAGTGAATCTGTTACATCTTTATACTGTAAAATTATAAAGTGATTGCAAATTGAATAATTCGGAGGGTACAAGAGAGTGTGATACACCCATCGTTTCTCTGTCTCTCGCATAAGCTTAAAGATTGTGCAAAAAATTCATCTATTTGAAATGCATTTCAAAAACAGATGGCCCCCATGCGTTATCTTCTATTCTCGCTACTGCTTTTTCCTCTATTACGAAAGAGAAATCCAAAGTTCCTTTTTAATCCTGCCTTCATATACTGCCAGTTGAAGTGAATCCATATTATTCACTTTATATGTGGCTTGCACCCAACTCGAGCCTCCTGGCATGTTGCCGTTTTCCTCTATTACGAAAGCCATGTGTGTTGAGTTTGCTCTCCTTTACTTCATCATCCGTAAAATGACTCTTTCCGTGTAGCGGAGCACAGCATTTTACGAATGAGGAGTAAAGAGAGAATAGAGAATTGTTCTCCACTATGATCGATCGTTCGCTACTGCTAGCAGTCAAAAAAAAAAAAAAAACAGATGGCCCCATGCGTTATCTTCTATTCTCGCTACTGCTTTTTCCTCTATTACGAAAGAGAAATCCAAAGTTCCTTTTTAATCCTGCCTTCATATACTGCCAGTTTAAGTGAATCCATTCTGCTCCTCGAGACGGCCTTGTGAAGGTCGGGAGGGCGTTGCCCGGCCTTGAGTGAGTGACCGAGCGATGTCAGCTTGTGCGTACATCAAGCTATATATAAAAACACATTTCTTATCACTTAATGCAACTTGGAGAGTGATTGAGTGCACTACACGTACTAGCTGCGGAGGAGGGCTATCACAATTGGACTGCATACTCCACAGAGGTCACCGCTAACATTATTGATTGTAAGTAAAACTTTTTGTTACATTCTCATACTTTTGTGAAAGTGTTGATTTTTAAAATATATATTTAGTGTTACAGTTTGGTTACATTGTTTTTCCACAGCATTTTCTCACCTCACTACTCATAAGCAGTTGTGCTCTCGTGAAGGAACCTTACCTGCATCGAGAAAATCATAGCCGAGGTGCTAGCTGAGAGAAGCCTATCCGATTATTTCATTTCGTCAAATCAACACATGTAAGTTCATTTTTACTTTAATTTTCCTCTTCTCCGAGGACAATATTGTTCTTCAGTATATTGATTGTTAATCTGTCAGTATAAGTTGAATTGGGTTCTTAGAGATTCATGATGCTGAAGTAAGATCTGACTGAGAGAATAATTTGAGCATATCTTCCAAGGTTGACTCTCACTGTCAGTATAGCATTAGATGGAGTCACTTTAATTTGACAGTAGAAATATGGATTCACTTTAATTTGACAGTAGAAATACAGATTCACTCATTTAGCACACTTTAATTTGACAGTAGAAATATGGATTCACTTTAATTTGACAGTAGAAAGATGGATTCACTTTGCATTTAAAGATTTTAGGGTTGCATTTAAAGTAATATCCTTGCATTTAAAGATCCTTGCAACTAACTCTAGAACGAGAAACTTAAAGAGTAATAGGGTTTTAGCACATCTACAAAAGAGTTTCTTATCTATACTAGACTGGGATTGATTCACTTTAATCTGTCAGTATAAGTTGAATTGGGTTCTTAGAGATTCATGATGCTGAAGTAAGATCTGACTGAGAGAATAATTTGAGCATATCTTCCAAGGTTGACTCTCACTGTCAGTATAGCATTAGATGGAGTCACTTAATTTGACAGTAGAAATATGGATTCACTCAGTAGAAATATGGATTCACTTTAATTTGACAGTAGAAATATGGATTCACTTTAATTTGACAGTAGAAAGATGGATTCACTTTAATTTGACAGTAGAAAAGGGAAAAAGGGAAATTTTTTTTTTCCCTCCCCCTCATCCTCACTGGGAGAGGGGTGAGGGTGAGGGAGAGGGTGAGGGAGAAGGAGAGGGAGAGGGAGAGGGAGAGGGAGAGGGAGAGGGAGAGGGAGAGGGAGAAGGAGAGGGAGAGGGAGAAGGAGAGGGAGAGGGAGAGGGAGAAGGAGAGGGAGAAGGAGAGGGAGAAGGGTTGGAGAGGGGGGAGGAGAGGGGGGCGCAGAGGGGGAGGGGGAGGGGGATTTGCGCAAAAATTTTCCTTATTTCTCGCGGATTGCGCAAAAATTCTTCCTTGAACTGTCTATATAAGGCTACTGTTAACATACTACACAGATACACACTCAGCCTTCAGAATGGATTGGGGATTTTCAATGCTGATGAATAAAACTATGATTTATAAACAATCTTTTAAACACCGAATATGAATAATCATCTCTTATATTAAAAAGATTCACCATGAAAATAACTAACTAAATAACAAACTACCTACATAACTACTCTAATAATTTGGCCCTATTATCACCCTACAAACTGGACATGTTAATGGTAACTGGATATCTGTCACCTCCACGCTTCCGTCAGAGTTTGTTACTGAATAGTGAGTGGCATTCTTGTGCAATAAATGAATTGCAGCATGTCGTGCACATATTAGCATGGCCGCATGGACTGCACAGCCTAGTTACCTTGTACCTAGTTACCTTGTACCTAGTTACCTTGTACTCTAAGCACAAGACGCAGGCTGTGCAGCCCTCTCCAGCCACCTCACTCTCTTCCACATGGGCCGCATCAACCGGCCTTTCTAGTTCAACTTTCTGTCGAACTATCAGTTCCAATGGCATAAACGTTTCTGTTATCAATTGGGTTGGCTCCCATCTATAATTTGAATATGGGTCCACCTCAGTAGCAGTAGCTACAACAGCAGCAGTAGCTACTACAGCGACAGTAGCTCCAACTGGAACAAAGAAATTCAAATTATCAAATTGGAATATCTTTAAACTTTCAAGAATTATTTATAAAATACGAACGTGTGCGCCATGATATTTTATGCATGCTGACGACAGGTTCATCTTGTTTGTAAGTAATCAATTGTGTAATAGCCGGTTCCTGAGCTATGAAATCAGCTAGGGTAATAAAAATAAATATAAGAACCTTTTTTCTAATGTATGAATTCAGGGATAACCTACTTATTTTTATTTATGAAATGAACTTAAATAAATAAACTTTAAACCCTTTTTTGAAACTAATAAAATTATAGATTAAAAATACAAATTATAACAACTAGTTTCAGTGATCCACACTATCTTCAGAAAGCTATGCAAAGGATGAAAATAAACTTTCTACTCGTGATATTTTTCAAAGTTTTTCAATTTGTATATCATCAAGCTATCAAAATGAAAAAGTTTTCTCAGGGAAACATTTTTTCCGATCATTACTTTTTGAGATATGAGCGCCTAAAGTTTAAATTTTTGTTACAGAACATTTCAAATTCAGTAAGAGATAAATCCATGAGATTTAGAGGATAGATTCTTCATAGTATTGTTGATCTAGTAAAATAGGAATCTTCTGAAAATATCCATTTTTAAAATAGTTTTTTAAAAATAACCAAAAATAACTTTTTGTTGAGTTATTCTTGGTAAATTGAATAACTTTTTCAAAAATTGATATTTTCAGAAAATTGATATTTTCAGAAAATTCTACTTCCCCATATTTTGCATACCATTTTTTCATTTCAATTTCAAATTGCTTGAAATCCTCAACGCTCCCGAAATTTGATCTGGTATGGAATCTTTGCATCGACCACTCCATTCGCTTGAAATTCAATGCGTTCCTGATTTCGACTGGTGCTCTGAAAATTATACAAGCAGAGATGAAGTTTTAATTTTTCGGAAATGGGCTTTCTATAATACGTTCAATAAGGCGACGGAGGAAACAAAACAAAGCTTGTGAATGTGAATTCTGATCAGAACTAGTTGGTTCGGCTCCATGCTGAATTGCATTCACTGAGATGCAACCATATTATTTTTATATCATTGTACAGTAGATGAAATATTATAAATTTTGAACAGTCTCAGACCAAAAAGGCTTTGAACAGTCCTTACTATTCCAGAAAAAAACACACAAGAAAAACTCTTCTCTATCCTCTCTTCTTTTTTCAATATGTAACGTTATTTATCAATATTAAAGAATCGTATTTTCAAAAAACAATAGTATCCTTTTTATGTTCAATTAAACATGATAAAGGTTACTTGAGGATTTCATTCAATTGATTAATTCGGAGAGAACAGCCTTTGAAGCAGGTATCATGAAGGAAGTTCATAATGAAATTTATGATTTTTTTTCTCTTGAAATTGTATTGCCGTGCTTTATTACATGCTGCAGCAATATGAGTTAACATACTACACAGATACACACTCAGGATTAAATGTATAGCTTGTTTGTGAAAATTATCATCAATGAATTGTTAGTAGAATATTAATAATGAATGATAAGTTGATAATACATTTTATTTCCACCACGAAAACAATATAAATGTTATAATCGTTATTTCGGAAATTAACTACCAACTACATTTTTTGAAGGTGATGTCCTCATGAGCTCAAGTCTTGTGCGTGGATAATGGAAAGAATGTGATTTCTGAATCATCAGAAAGCGATTATAATCACATTTTGTAAATATCCTTTTCAGTTTCAAATAATAACTCGAGTTATTTAGTATTTCGTAGAATTGATATTCCAATAAATCAAGTACAGTATGTTGTTCAATACAATATAACTTGAAGAATGAATCCTCGAAATTTCATGAATTTATTTGCTACCAATTAAAAACAGTTTATCATGCCATATTTCAATCAGTTTTACAATATGGATTAGTCATATGGGGTGCTGCATATGATGTACACATAGATAATCTATTCATCATTCAGAAAAATAATAGAAACCATCTTAAATAAACCAAAGTTATACCCATCTAATCTTTTTTCATGGATTTTGATGTTGACAACTATAATGTCAAAGCTGCGTTTACAAAATAAAATTATGGTTCATAAATAAAAAACATGGTGAAAAATACAAATATCTTGCCAAAGCTGATCAAGAACACACTTATCATTTCAGACGGGGTGTAACAGGGAAATATCAAGTTCATTCTACAAGACTTTCATTGATCAGAAGGTAGCTAATTTACTCAAGCAGTAAACTGAACAATGAAATACCGTTTGATTTGTATTTCAAAATTAGTAAAAAGAGCATGAAAGAGTGGATTAAAGGTAGGCGCACACAGATCGTCATCGGACGGACGGCACTCATCGGACGATTAGATTTGATGCATTGTTTTCAATTGGAGTGCAGATAGGTATTCGCATTCCAATTGAAAACAATGCATCAAATCTAATCATCCAATCCGTCCGATGCGTGCCGTCCGTCCGATGACGATCTGTGTGCGCCTACCTTTAGAGCGAATTTTTCTATATCTGAGATATAGCAATTTAATATTCAATTTCAATTCTTTTATTTTTATTTTATCGTGTTTTCTCTGCACAATATTTGTTGATTTTTGATGATTCAACTGTTCTAAAGTTTCTACTGTAATTATACTGAATTAGTTAAATTTTAACCTAAATTTTCTGCATTATTTCGAAATATGTTTTTCTTTTACTGTTTTGTAACTCTCACCAGCGGGCAAAGAGTTTCCTTTTGCTAGTGATGCCTAGATTTTATAATTCATTTTTTAAGTATATGTTTGAATGATTATGTTTATTTAGACTATTGATATATTTAATGATATGTCAAATTATAAAGAATTTGTATATGTCTTAAATATTCTAAATTGAAATTCTGAAATTACTCATTTCTAAGATTTTCCATTTTGGTTGCTCATATCTGATGCGCATATCAAATAAATGTGAACATTCTCTGTTTTATTTTACTTATCCAACAAGTACATTAGAAATGATTCTATTCAACTACTGAACTCCATTATAGGTTCTTTAAAATAGTGGGATCACTAGAGGATGATTATCCATAAACGTATCACTTACTTGTTGATTTCTTCCTGGAAGATGATTAAATTCGGCGTTTTTTCTGTTGCTGCCCTTTGAAGAATTGAAGACCTAAGAGCCTCAATTCTTGATTCGTTGGGCTCACTCTTGCAGGCATTGTCTGGCAAATGACTACGAGTAATTGAGCATTCACCCACGCTAGATTCCCAAGTATTGCATTCAACAGAGTCCCAGAACACTCTTTTTTAACGCAAACCATGAAAATAAAAATTTTTTTTTGCTTATAAATAAACCCACTTTCATCTTCTACCGAAACCCTTTATATCTTGCTTTAAATCGTACTGCTGACATGACCAAAATCACTTGAACACTTTTTAACGACTGTCACTGGACACTACCGATTTGGACACTGCCGGGGAAGAACTGTCACCCTCACACTCCATGCAATGTATGTGCTATGAGCGACTGTGGGAGCGGGCCTTCGAAGAATTTCCAGGATTCCATTCAAAGCTGAATGCTTTCTCCTACCATCAACAGGTTCTTGACCTGTTTTTACTTTACACAAATGACTTACCTAGATATTTGATTCACTGTAAGATTTTTATGTTTGCAGATGATACTTTGTTGATTTCCTCTCATAAATCGTTAGATGTGACCGAAACCCGGTTACAACATGATACCAATACTCTAGCTGAATGGTCTCATAATAATTGTCTAAATATAAATGTCACCAAAACCAAGGTGCTACATATAACCTCATCCTACATGAAAAGAATTAGGGAACCCAAAATTAAGCACCATTGCTGTGAATGTTTCCAACTGCAGGAGCAAGATATTTTCATATGTACAAGAGATTGACAGTTTTTATCGAATTGTATAAATTATAAGTATTTAGGAGTAACAGTTGACAGTCATTTTCGTTGGGATATTCATATAAAAAAGGTTTGTGATAGACTCAAACACGTATTGGCCAAAATGTATTATATTAAAGATTTAATACCTAATAAAGTGAAGAGGATGATGTATATAGCCTTGGGAGAGTCTGTTATGAGATATGGATTGCAAGGGTGGGGATTTGCTAGCAATGTTTATCTTAGGATTTTACGTTTGGTCAGTAATTCTCAGGGAGATATTTCATATGAGAACCTTTTGAATAGATGCAAGGTTTTGAATATGAAAGGTTTATTTCTGTTTACTTTGATTTTAGAAAATTACTTCTGCAAAAAATATTTAGTTATGAAAGTTAATCGATATGATTTAAGGAATGAGAGGTATGTTGTACCATTTACTTCGAATAATTTAGCCAGAAACACCTTAATCTACATTGTATCAAGAACTTTCAATGATTTACCCGATAATTGTGCTGAGTTTGTTAATATGCGCCTGTTGAAAAGAAATTTAAAGATTTGGTTGAATAATTACACTTTAGATGTAACATAATGTAACTCATTATTAATGTATTGTATTGTTGTAATTCATTCTGTTCTATTTTTTGTATGTAAGTTCAGGTTGACTATATATTATAATACTCTTTCGATTTTTAAGAGCTGAGCCAACAATTAATTAATTAATATCATGATAATTTTAACTGTTAAGTAAACTATGTAAGTAAATTTGACAGTGTAATAAACTGAAAAGTGAATTTAACTGTTAAGTAAAAATAAAGTTCACTGATATATGTATGATTATATTTGAATTTACATGTTTTGTATAATAGTACCTTGTCAAGCAGCATCTTTGAGGTTCGCTTAAGGTAGCTTATTTATTCAATAAACGTTTTTTCCATTCTATTCTATTCTATTGACACCCTCCACTGAATCTTCTGTCTTTGTCCCCAATGAACAGCGTTGAAAATAATGCATTTCCTCGATATTGTTCTGATTTTTCAAAGAGTTCTAAGGGCGAAAGTGCCGCAGGTACGTTTGTTATGTCAATCACATTAGTCAAAGTCATGGATCCTCTCTACAAATTTTGAATAATCACTTTAGTGGGGATTTTGGCACAGTGTTATGGCCTGTGATGAGTAATCGCCAGACAATACAGTTGACCTGTGCAGGTGTCACAAAACAAGAGTTTATTGTTAGGGAAAACCTGATTTCTGTAAAACCCTTCAACATTTCCAAGTGACGACCTCCATTTCTTGGATCAGTCTCTTTTTCTTGGAAATATTTCTTCAAGGATGGCGATTCTATTATTAATATATTAATAAATTCCTAAAACTTCATATCGTTTCAATGAACAAGAGAGCCTTGTAAATACGATCTATACAATTTTCAAACATTCAAGTCAATCTTGGGGCTGGTGTGAAGTTGGCTAGTAGTAATAATATTATCTAACTCTCAAATGTAAAACCTAGAAATCTGAACAAACGTCACATTTTTTCAAAATAACCGAAACTAATGATGTATATTATTATTTTCAGCGTTTTTTGCGTTTTCTCAGCTTTATCGAGAACAAATGAACAGAAAATATCCAAATTTAGTGCAGAAGCTCAGCTAGGGAGTAAGAATGTAGTAATAGGAGGACTTTGGAATAACGCAAAAGATACACCTAAAATAAGGGGGTTTTCCAGCGTTTAAGAACATTTCTGCGTTTTCTAACGTAACATAATAGAGTAACATAATTCTAACATAACATAACATAATTCTGACATAATAGAGGCTTATAAAACAATAAATTACCTCCGGTTTTTGGGTCCTCTTGCTCTCCCACTCTAGATATCAAGCTACCCAACACTATATTATATTATCACTTATAATTCACCTACTGTTATCTGAATCTTAGTTTTGTAATTTTAATCACACATATTGTAATTTATAGTAAATATAATACCATATAACTTCTGAATAATACTGCTTGCAGGAACTGTCCCCCAATCTCAGACGCATAGTCTTACTGGGGGAATTCCACTCAATCAATATGTTCTTTGTACTGTTTTGGTAAAAATGTGATTCTTATTTTGTTGAATTTCAAATATAAATATGTACATGTATTGTATGCCAAGTGGAAATAAACGAATTGAATTGAATTGAATTTCTCGGTTTTAAAAAGAAGTAATAGACAGAAAATGTTCAAATTTGGTAAACAGGTGCGTACAGATTCACGTTCCGCGAGCACGACCAATTCACTTTCCATCAGCTGATTATATCTGTATTCGTAAAGAAACGGATATAAAAAGATACAGATATAAAAAGCTTGGCATCAGCTGTTAAAAAATGAATTGCACATGTTTGCGGCGCGTAAATCTGTACGCACCTCAAGGTCCATGTTATACGAGCGCTGATAAATTGACTTAGCAATGTTACTTTTATAGTGCGCGCTAACAACGCTATGTATAACTTGGTTCAGCGCTGCAAGCGCCGCGTTAACGCCGCGGCATTAGCGCTCGTATAACATGGGCTTTAGGCAATACCTACTATTACTATTACTAAAGTAATAGTAGGTATTGCTTCAGGTGTACAAGATGTTCTATTGGAAGAGCTGTGGTATAACGTCAAACACAAGCCCAAAATAAGTGTTTTTCTTCTTTTTCTCAGCTTTTTCGAGAACAAAAAACGTTTAAATTAGGTACAAATGTTCAGCTAGGGTCTAAAAATATTATGTTGAGAGGTGCCCAATATTTCACCGAAGATACGCTCAAAGCTGGCGTTTTCCAACATTTTTCTATATTTTTCGGTTTTTCAGTACTTTATGGACAGAAATTGTTTAAATCTGTTTCACAGGTCCGTGTAATATTTTTTTAAGTTCAGAGTAAGTTGTTTTTCCAGGATTTTCAGGAACAACTGGATTTGAAAGTGTAAACTTGAGGTAATGGCGGTGATAAATCAGAGGGATTCTTTTCTCCAGTTTTTCATTTAGTTTTCTATGCATATTTCTCCATTTATCGTAAAATTCATACTTGAGAGAGTTTGATATGAATGTTTTGTAAGTTGACCACGTCATTCCTATAATCACGAATAAGCCTGTGGTACTTTTCTGTAAGTTGTGTAATTCTCATTGATTAAATAAATAAATTCCTATCTCAAATTTTAAAGGCCTGATCTGAATACAATAATTTTCATAATATCTCAACAAAGTCTCCACAGAGAAATATTTATTCATACCAATAGAAACACGGGTTTTTCCATCCTGCACTACATAATTCGAATCAAACCGTTCCTGAAAGTCTCTTTTGACTTTTTGATGGAAAGGAGCATGCCCATATGAAAAATGCAGACGAGCGAAGCGATCCTGCCGACTAGTCTCAAATAGTTCCATCGATAAAACCTATAATATTCTACTTTGAAATTTTTCAATTCACTCAAGTTTTTTATATTATTGCTGCTGGATCCTCCTTGATCTTTCCATCCGCCACTGCCTGTAATTCCATGACCCCTGGACCCCGGCAGTGTCAATGGGACTCACTTCGCTCGCCTGCAAATCCCATTGAACCGAATCTCTCTTGTACATCATATCAGTCAAAAGGGTATTTTGAACTTGCTTCACTTGCTTGTTGTTTTGAAATGTGGCTCTTGGATAAGAACATCAAAATATGAACCAATACCTAAGCTGAACCTCATTATAAAGTTTGAACTATTGGTTCTTGAGAAATGTGATATAAATCTTAAGAAAGCTATGAATGACTGGGAAAACCAGGCGTGATTTGAGGAAATCCATAGAGTAAGTGAATGATATATATATATATATATATATATATATATATATATAATATATATATATATATAATATATATATATATATATATATATGTCAGTTTACTCGCGAAAACTCCGGCACTCAGAGCGAGCGAGGAGCTTGGTTGTCGGGTTCGGAGACAACAACCAAGCTCCTTGCACGCTAGCTGACTGGGAAAACCAGGCGTGATTTGAGGAAATCCATAGAGTAAGTGCATGAAATATATATATGTCAGTTTACTTGCGAAAACTCCGGCACTCAGAGCGAGCAAGGAGCTTGGTTGTCGGGTTCGGAGACAACAATCAAGCTCCTTGCATGCTAGCGTCAACTAGTCTCCCCGACAGTAAATCTCCTACTGGTTCAGAGGAGACTAGTTGTCGGGACCGTACACGACAACTAAGCTCCTCGGTCGCTGACGACAACTAGTCTCCCCGTCAGTAAAGCTCCTCTTTCAGGAGCTTAGTTGACGCCGTCAGTAAATCCCCTCGAATGTGGTTTCAAAAGGAGCTTTACTGTCAGAAAGACTAGTTGTCGGGGAGACTAGTTGGCGCGTTCCCGCGTTGATGTATACAGAAGTTTTTTTGAAATTTTGCATTTTAAGGATAATATGAAAAGAAAAGGAATTCCTCCATACTCTGATATCACTATATATATGATATCGCTATCTTCTTTGAAGATAGGATCAATCAGGCTATAGAATTATTCATAATCAATCAGCTGACAAGTGGATTATTCATTGAATGCATTACACACTACACAAATGTTTGGTCAAGTTTATTTCTATAAGGTAGGGTTTCAATATTTTTTATGATGCGTGCCCATCAGTATCAATATTCTCACATTTGAAAAACAAATTTAAAAGGTAATTGAAAATAAAATAAAAAAATGATTAAATGAAATAAATAATGCTGAAGAAATTATAATATTCTTGATTGAAAAAAATTAATTTAAAATAGTTGAGAAATATTATTAACAGATGGAAAGATTATCACGGAACTGGATAAATTATGGGAGACAAATTCAAAAGTGAACTGAGTTTATTAACATAAGTGAGTTTTTGATCTTGGAGAAAACAAATAACAGTTTTTAAGAGTAAATTATTATTCAACTGTGAATTGTGATTCAACTGAATCAACTAGAACAGGTGACATATCAAGATAGTTGTGGATGAGAAAACTGTGTGAGGTCTACTGTTCACAGAACTACTAGTTATAAAGTATTGATTTAGTATAGTTCAGAGATTAGTCTCACATGACTATTACATTTTATCAGTTTGAATGATTTTAAGAACATTTCTCATGAAAATTGAATCGTCCATGGATTGATAATAATGAGTAGAAAATGTAATTTCTACATTGTAATTTCTACATTTCAAGATTTCAAGCATTGGAAAGTCAAGAGAAATACTGTAGTTCAATATTAAATTTTCTTCACCTCTAGAGCTGCTTTCATCCATAGTAACCTGTTATCCATTTGTCATTTCATATGTAGAAATTTATGCAACAATAAATATTTCAACTGAAAATAATTTTAAAACTTTCAAGTTGCTCCAAGCACCACATTATTTTTATGGTTTGTATAAATATTTTTGTAGAGACTTTTGTAGAAGTGAAAATCGAAAAGACCTACTGTAACTCTATTTCTGACTTTTTATATTGTTTTTTTCATGATTATTCATTTATTATTATTTCTCAAGATTAAAATAAAATACATAGGCTACTAAAACGCGTTTATCATTGGAATGAAGCCTATGTCCGTCCCACTGTGTACACCCACTTGTCCCATTGTGTACTACCATGGTACACAGTAGGACACTCTGCATGACTGACTATGAAAATTAATTACACAAGTATTTACTTGAAAGGACTAAAGTTTCATAGTCAATAGAGTAGCCAGATGTATAACTGATGTAAAGTGAATGTCGCAGTAAGATGGGTTACGCGCACGCCCATTGCACATCTGTATAGGACTTATTTTATCTGTGCTAAAAGGCATGCATCCTCAATCATAGATGGTAGAACAATGAGAGGCCCTAATTGCGATACTGACCATTTTCTGGTCAAGACCGTTGTAAGAGAAAGACTTTCTAAGGTACAAAGCAACAATGCTGAGAAAAGAAGAAAGTGGAATGTTGAACTTTTGAAAACCCCCCAGAAGGGTGCAGATTTCAGAAGAAAACTTGACGAGACTCTAACTCTCTGTTGAGAGACCTAACATAGAGGAACTTTGGACACACGTCAGACAGACCATTGTATCGACAGCAGAGGAGGTCTTAGGGGACAGAGGGCGAATGTGGAATGAGGAGTGGTTTGATGATGAATGTGTGGAGGCGATAAGAGTCAAAAACAGGGTCAGGCAGAAAATGTAACAGAGAGAAACAAGAAGGTTACGAGATCAATATAAGGCTAGTAGAATGCAGGCCAATAAGATTTGCAGGCGTAAGAAGAGGGAAGCCATGAAGAGAAAGGTTGAAGAAATACAGCAAATTCTTGAAAGGTCTGATACAAGAGGTCTATACAAGCAGGTAAAAATCTAGGAAAAGGATTTCAACCAAGACTGAACATTTGTAAAAATAAGGAGGGTGTGACTCTTACAGATCAGGCAGAGATAATGAATCGCTGTAAAGAACACTTCAAAGAAACATTGAATATTGAACCAGAGGAGATGGGCCCTAGGGAGGAGCAGATCATGTTTGTGGTGCCTCAAGCTGCAAAACCCTCAAGGTATGAAGTGAGTGAAGCAATTAGGAAACTGCGAAACAACAAAGCGCCTGGAGAAGATCAAATTACCGCAGAACTCATAAAAAATGGAGGAAAGGAGTTGGAAGAACTGCTTCATCAGCTGATTGGAGGAGCATGGAAAATGAGGAGATGCCACAGGAATAGAGCATTGGTCTTATATGCCCTATATTTAGAAAAGGGGACAAAAGCATCTGTGAGAACTACCGAGGAATAACATTGCTCTGTGTAGTATATAAGATATTCTCATATATCCTGTCAAACAGAATAAGTCCATATGCAGATGGAATCATTGATGAATACCAAAACGGTTTTAGGACAGACAAAGGAACGGTGAATCAGATCTTTCTACCCGGCTAGATTTTCGTGTTATCTTAGGGGCAAGATGACGGAGCGACACAGTGGACTCTTGTCCATCAGGGCGACGAATGTGAGCATACTCTGGGTTTGCCTCAATCAATTCAACTTCTTCTACTGATGAATCTTGCTTTGAATTTCGGTTCATCTTCTTCAGCCAAACTGGTCCTGGGCTCATTAGCCAAGATGGTAGTGACTGTCCATTTGTTGAGGATCTCATGTGTAGGAACATTTGTTCATGAGGGGTGCAATTTGTTGTAGTACACAAAAGAGATCGAATAGAGTGGAGTGCATCAGGCAACACTTTCTCCCATCGATTTGAATCAAGTCCTCGTGATCTTAGAGCTAGTGTTATTGCTTTCCATATAATTCCATTATATCGCTCTACTTGACCATTCCCTCTCGGATTGTAAGGCGTTGATCTACTAGTTGCTATCCCTTTTGAGCCAAGAAAGCTCTTCAACTCAGTTGACATGAAGGATGTTCCTCTGTCTGTGTGAATATAGCTTGGAAGGCCAAACATTGATATTAATGAGACCAGGCAATTTATGACTGTTCTCGCAGTCATGTCTGGACAAGGAAATACAAAAGGGAATCTTGAGTACTCATCAACCATCACCAGTAGGTATTTATTTCTTGTTTTCGATTGTACGGGTCCTTGAAGTCCATATTAATTCGTTCAAAAGTTTTGTTGCCTTTATGAGATTTCCTTTTGTCTTCATATACTGTGGTTTCATTTCAGAGCAAATTGCACAATTGGAGCAAATTTTCCTTACATCATCTACAGTATAGGGGAGATTTTTCATTCTGAGCCAGTGGTAGAAACGAGTTACACCAGGGTGACAAAGTTCATCATGGTATTTTGCCAAAGCTGAGTTCAATGTTGAACAACCAGCTGTAATACATATACGAGAGAGTGCATCAGCTGGTGCATTTTCTTTTCCAGGTCTGTAGACTATGTTGAATTTGTATTCAGATAATTCTAGGCGCCACCTTTGTATCTTTTCATTTTTTATTTTTCTATTGTGTTGAGTGCCAAACATGAATGTGACTGATTTTTGGTCAGTGATCAAAGTGAATTGTTTTCGTAGTAAATAGTGTCTCCATTTTCTTATAGACTCCACAATGGCATAGGCTTCTTTCTCAACAGCTGAATGCCTGGTTTCACTTTGGGACAAAGTTCGTGAGAAAAAGGCTACTGGTCGAGAATTCGTGTTAATGTTGCACCAATTGCAAAATCTGATGCATCTGTCTCAATTATGAATGGTACATTTCATCAACAAAGAGCAGTACCGCGGAAGCAATTTCATTTTTCAACAATTCAAAAGTTTCCATCTGATCTTGAGATAGAGGGAATTTCTGTATGTGGACAAGGGGGTGAATCTTTTGAGAAAAGTTTTTAATACATCGGGAGTAATGAGCCAGTAATCCCATGAGTCGTTTCATTTCTTTAGCATTTCTTGGGGGTGGAAAGTTCATGAGTGGTGCAAGGCGTTCTGGGTCAGGTTTAATTTCTCCATGTTTTATCTCATACCCAAGGAACTTCAATGATTTTTTTGAAAATTTACATTTTTCTTCATTTATAGTCAAGCCATACAATTCAATTACTTGTTGAAATTTCTTAAGATTTCTGTCATGTTCTTCTTGATCTGAACCGCAAATGACAACATCATCCAAATAGGCAAAGCAGTCGTTCAAATTCTCTCTTTCTATAAGTCCGTTTATTGTACGTTGGAAGGCAGCTACTCCATTGGTTACTCCGAATGGTATTCGTTTGAACTGATAAAGTTTTCGGCCTACTTCAAAGGCAGTGTAATGTCGTTCATTCTCAAGAATCGGTATTTGATGGTAAGCTGACTTGAAATCTACAGTACTAAAAATGTTGTACTTGGCAATTGTGTTTACAAGAACTTCGATCAATGGGAGAGGGTATGCGTCTAAATTTGTGAATTTATTAATAGTCTGTGAATAGTCTATGACCATTCGTTTCTTCTGTCCATTGGTTACAATGAAAGGCTGGGCATGCCAACTGGACTGGCTTTCCTCAATTATTCCTTCTGTAAGGAGGCGATTGACCTCATTCTTCATGAATTCATAGTCATCTTGTGGGTGTCTTCTGGATCGGGTAGTTATTGGGTGGCAATCGGGAGTCAAGTCATTGAAAAGGGAACATGGTTTTATCATGGCCTCCACCAAGAGGCAATCTTTCAAGGGTGGTGTGGTTGTAGAATTATTATCTATTACAAGAGGCTGTTTATTACCATTGAATGCTAAACTTATTGTAGAGTGATTCATCAAAAAATCGTGACCAAGTATCACATTGCTACAGCATTCTTTTAATACCAAGAGTTTAATATTGTTGTATTCATTTCCTTTGTACACAATATTGCTATAAACACATGCTTTTGTAGCGGTGTTATGTTGAACAGATGCAAATCTTATAAAACAAGAATCTGATGCAGTTTTAAATTTATTTGTTTTTGCAAATTTTTCATCAATAAAACTGGCAACACTTCCGGTATCAATAAGAGCTGGTGTATTTATTCCATTCACCGAAACAATAATTGTAGCTTTAGAAAGATTACTGGCTATACCAGCTGCAGTAATAGTTGATGTAGTTAGTTTTTCTTTGAGCGTTTTACTTTTACACACATGGGAAAAGTGTCCAATTCGGGAACATTTATGACAAGTCTTTCCTATTGCAGGACATTCTTGAGAATTTGAGTGTTTTTTATATCCGCAACGTTGGCATTGAACGGATTTCTCTACAATTGCCTGTCGATTTTGGGCTACAGCATTAACATCTGAGAAAGATTCACTCAAGCTTATGTTTTTATTTTCTTCAACAGAGTTTGTATAACAAGTACTTTTAAAGGAGTCGGCATATGTTTTTGCGGATTCAAGAACACGTGCTTGGGAAACGGTTTCTTGTAGACTCAAATCTCCTGGTTGAAGAAGTTTCTCTTTAATTTCAATAGAACATAACCCTGAAACAAGAGCATCTCTGATATGCTCGTTTTTGTTTTCTTCGGCTGACACTCTAGTGAAGTTACATGATAAGCTTAGTCTTTAAGTTCAGAATAGTAGTGATCAATGGACTCACCTATTTGTTGTTTTGCATTAGCAAGGCAGTATCGTGCATAAATTTCGTTCTTCGGTTTAACGAACATATCTTCCAACATGGATATAGTTTCTTCATATGAAGTATAGCTTTCCACAATTTCGTATAAAGCAGGTGATAAGAAGTTTACCAATATTTTCATTTTGTCTTTGGTTGTCGTTCCTTCTAAGAAATTTTCGAACGTCTTTTTCCAATGTTTCCACTCTCTCTCTGCCGTAGGCGAATCTGGGTCGATAGATAATTCCTTTGGCTTGAGAAACTTGTCAATATGTGATTCCATCTTACGGATGTACAACATTTGATATTTATGAATGAATCAATGACAACGAAAACATATGGTTTATCATATCAGGACCCATCAGAACAGCTGAAGGTTGGGTCAATCGAAGTAATGAAGAGATAAATAATATACTTGGAAGAGAAGATATTGTAAGTTTCATCAAGTCGCAACGGATACGCTGGCTTAGCCATGTTGAGAGGATGAATAGAGAAAGGTTGCCAAAGGCCATATTGGAAGTAAGAATTGAAGGCACAAGAAGAAGAGGGAGACCAAGGAGAAGGTGACTGGAAGATGTGGAGAGAGATCTGCGAGTTTTGGGAAGTAGGGGATGGGAGAGAGCTGCTGGTGATAGAGACAGATGGAAAGGAATTGTCATGGAAGCCAAGGTCCACATAGGACTGTAGTGCTAAAGGAAGAAGAAGAAAGATATCATAAAATACTCTTCTCGTTAATAATGAGCTTTCACAAGCCAAGTATGTAGCAAGTATTGACAAGACAATAGTATGTGGCAAGTAGGTTTTTAGTATAGATTAACAAGTAATTCAGGTTTCATTTCTCCCTCATTTTATATCAGCTACTCATTCTTAAGTTTCATTCAGCTATTCATCATCTCTATTGATCCATTCATGAAATCATCACAAATAGAAACGTTTTTACTGTATTATCATTCATCCCCTCATCATCACCTGGGCTTAAAATACTTGTAGAGAGTTGCCTTTGTAAATAAATTTATAATCTTGGTTTCTTATTTTCAGGCTACTGTGGAATCCAGTATCATGCTACCGCAGAGCAAGAAATAGATTTCCATGTCACACGAGTAAGTGAATAATAAGCATCACATGAACTGTCATGATGAAAGCAACAATATCAATTTTACGAATTAATCCAGAAACTTCCAACCACTCTGCTCAAAAACAATAATGAATTTACTCTCTGCTCTAGATTTGAAGTTCATCAAGGAAGTATATCCTATTTTATTGGACAAGCCAGCAAGGGAAAGCATGGTTGTTGAATCATCTAAGTTGAAGATAGATTGATCAATGGCACCCATTGTTGTCATCGCTGTGCTAAAATCAAGCTCAATTTTTTTTTTTTTTGAAAAAAATTTATTCATGCAAGAGTCAACATGATATTGAAAATATTAAATTAAATAGATTTCAGTCTCCATACACGTGATGGGATAATTCGATTAATCAAATTGCACTAGCCAACTGGAACTTATCGTATTATATTAATCATTCGAAAACTCAAAACAACTCAAAAGCACCTAAAAAACGTAAAACACATTGCACAGAAAATACCTAAAATATTTTATAAGAATAAGTAATTTTAAGCAGTCGATTCTAACGTTAGTTATTAATACCAATAGAACAGAAAAGGACCAAATAAACAGTCCTAAGGCCCATTAACGGCTCAAATGATACATTCAGGCGTGGTGGGACCTCCCTCCCCGCAAGGGACTCTACCAACAAAAAGCTATACGATTGTACACGTCGCCCCTTCCACTTGTGTGTGGTCACAATCCTCACAAAATACCCCAATTGGGACTCCATCAAGTCACTAAAATAAACAAGCCACGGAAAACCCCCCACAACCTTCACTCCTTGAAATATGAGCTCCTAGATCCGAAATCCCTGGGGTGATCCATTCCCAAATCAGCAGCCAATCAATTGATATCCCGAGCATACACCCTCCAAGAGTGTTCATCCCATGCCATATTATATTTTTAAGCACATCAATAATTGTAGTGACTCTTTCCAGTTTCAAAAATTACTCAAATTGTGTAATCTTTCCAAAATGGAACAAATTTCCCTAGAGTCGACACTCTGAGAAATCAAATTTATCACGAGACAAACAGTACCCTGGAGAAATATACCCTCAGTTTCCCAAGTTATTTGCCGTTAATCCGGAAATGGACCACCCCAAAGACTTCAACCTCAGGCGACCATCAATTAAATCATCCCAAGAAGTAAAAATCATAAAAAAGGTTTTATTCTCAGAAACCCGTACCATCCTGGCAACTTTGTAGTTCCCAAATCGAAATACTTGAAAAATGTCACCAGTAGAAAGTTTCCAAAAGCGAGATGCATAACCTCAACCATAAATCATTTGGATAGTTTACTGAGCTTCCAGTACAGAAAACCAAACCAGGTACAAGGTAGAATCTATACTATGCTTGTATTCTCACTTAGTTTACTATCAATAAGGTTCAAGTTGTTATTTAGGGATATTTGTATCTACATACAAATAAAAAATCACAGCACCCTTTCAATATAAATTTAACATGTGTCGCACTCTTTAGTCATTTCAAGTGTCAGTTGTTTTAGAAGAATAAACTCACTAAGAACAAAGATACAGTACGCAAGTACAGTATAATATAGATAAAGACATAAAAATTGAGAATCAAAGCACCCCTCCAACGCAAATCCAAACATGATTCGCACTCTTCAGTCATTTTTAAGTGACACTCCAGAGAGTGCAGAACATATTCCAATTCACCGCAAAAGGAGGCTCACCCTCAAACTTCATATCCCCAGCCACACACCACACCGTAAATGCACACTACATTACTTCAACTCTTACCAAGTCTACAGAGTTCCTCTGAATCAAACTTTACCAGCACTTGCTCCATAAATGATTCCTCTCAATTATACTTTTATAACTTTAAGCAAATTAATTTTCGCCACACTTGGATGTAATGAGCTGGTTTACGTGCGTCATATGGTGGCCGAAAGTGATTGTTTTCCGACCAGGCCGGTAAAACTTTACGGCCCTAGGGCTGTAAAATGACCTTGAATAACAGCTGATTCTGATTTGATATGAACGGGTTTACAAAATAGTTTATGAAACAGAATCAGTTTATGCTTCTAGAATTGAATAAAGTATTTTGCAATAAGATACTATCATATCATTTGGATGAATGAAATACAAATAAGATATTATAAATTACTCAAATTCAATTTTCAGAGTATAATAGAATCTAACCTCAAACCTCATAGTACTGCGTTTATCACAAAACCTGGTGGATAGTTTTGGAACTACTTGGGCAATATCCATGGTGCTGAACGTTTTAACAAATAGTTTATGAAACAGAATCAGTATATGCTTCTAGAATTGAATAAAGTATTCTGCAGTAATATACTATCATTTTATTTGGATGAATGAAATAGAGGTAAGATATCTTCTTCTTCTATATAATAAGAGAGAGTGGGGTTGTGTTTGTTCGCATCAAAACATGTCAACTTGTGGATTGCATACCGGAAAAACGGGAATGATTTAGATCTCCAATTTTGAACATAGATTCTAAAAATATCAATCTCGTGCACCTGGAAGCCCAAATTTCTATTTTCCTTCTAGATTTTTCAGAATATTAATGTTCAAATTCATCTATGTTACCATAGGCTAATTGAAGTTCCATAGCCCAAAGTGTGTATTTTTATCAGCAGGTTATAAGACTACCATTTACGAACGTCTATGTAGCGCAGCGGTAAGGAGCTTGCTTACGGAGCGATGGTACCTCGGTTCAAATCCCCCCCGATGCTTCCCATTTTTTTGTTCTTAATTTTTTCCCTCGAAACGTATTATTATCAATTATTTTTTGAAGGAATTTGTTTTCATTACTATTGAACTTGGATTTTATCAAATAATTATTTTCAATGTAAAATTTTGCCACCAGTACAAATGAATTGGACATAGTATTCATGCTGTAGGCCTATAATTTATTGAATTTCATAAGAAAAACATGAATAGATCACAATAAAATGAGTAATAATTTATATTCTTCAGTTATAATGTAGGCTACTATCAGACACGAATTCCCAGTGAAACGAGTATTTTAGGTATTTTTTTTGGAATTGGGAAAACAAAAGGCTGCCTGATTCAAATTGAGGAGGATCCTAATAGAACTAAAATTTATTGATGTATTGGAAAAATCAATATGATTCTGTGAGGTTTCCAAGTATTATGTATTCTTCAGTTTTCTATACTTTAATAACTAGATACTAATAACTATACTAATAGCTAGAGCTATGACCTTCCACTTTTGTTTTCGGAACTGCTTAATAAACAATTATTCTCATATATATTGTTTATTTCTCTGTGTGGCGAAAAATAGCGTTCGCACCACAGGCAAAAATGTTTTTCCGGCTCTCAATCTTTTCTAGTCCTCGGCCTACGGCCTCGGACTTGAAAACCGATTTCGAGCCGGAAAAGTCTCATTTTCGGCCCTAGGTGCGAAATATACTATTTTGTTCAAAGTTAGTTAAACAAGACAAATAATTTTTTTTCCATAAATTATATCCTCAATCATACCTAAAAAAATATGAAATATGAAACAAGTATTTGTTTTAACATATTTAACATGTTTAACATATTTCGTTCAAATTAGAACACTTTTAAAGCTTTAAACAAACTAACTTTCCTTCAGAATTAGTTAAATAAGACAAGTAAACTTTTTTCCATGAACGATTTCTCTCAAAAAGATAGCAAACTTTCCCTTAATAAACTCTTTACAAAAGCTTGAGCACTATGGCGTCATACACCATGAAAATCGTGCAACATCAAAATACAACATCATAACTTACCGCATGCAGTAAGAAGATATCCTGCTTTGGCCAATCATATACTTGAAAACTAAAACTTGTTTTGCTTAGCCGGTATTGTAAGCAAAAATTCTTTGTATGCAGTCATCATTTCGTCGGTCATACCGCTGTCTTCTGTTTCCGGTCTAACTTCGCAATCGAATCCTTTGTCACTCAGGAACTCCTTCTGTTCATTGGTGAGCATCTCGCCGTCTAGGTCAACGTCAGCCGCCCAGCTTTTCTCAACTGACTCAACACATTTGCCATTGTCTACGACACTAGCTGTGTGACTTTCGACGAAACCCCAACCACATTTAGAAAGCTCAATCATATTAGACAAAAAGGCCATCGTTATCGTATCCAAAAAAAAACAAATGTAAGAGTTCTTCCAATTTTAAGACTATTTGTTGCAACATTAGCCTTTCGTCCTGATACAGGTTGTGTCAGATCTGCTTTAAAGCTTTACACACACATTGAATGTTCGAAGAAATATGAGGTTCTTTCAACAGCAAACCGTACGCTCTACAGAGTGCATCAGCGATACATTTTACCCGCTGAATCAGCAGCTGATCATAAAGCTCTGACAAAAAATAGATAAATCGATATGTGTTGCCTCGCGTTACTTCGATCCTCAGCCAGAATTCAATTGAGATGTACGTAATTTCGCAGATGTTTAACAAAAAATGACGTACAGCAATTTTTGGTGAAATATCTGAAACGAAACTGACTAGATGACAGTAAATCTTTGCTCCCAAGTAAGAGAAGTGGCCCAATACTACAGCTGCTTCAACTAAGTAGCGAAGAATCTGTTTAACCATGGTATCGATGACACCCCATCGTCGCATATTGTTTGTCAATTCATTCATGATTATAAGAGCCTGGTTCCTCAACTAGTTCTTGCACCATGTGTTCCAAATTTTGCGTAATTTCTCCATTATCAACGTTGAATGTATCGTGGTCTGCGATCTGTTGCGCTATGGGAATGAACTCCTTTGCGGTAGGCCTTAGTTTTGAATGCTTCGCTAAATCTTGGAGACTGCGTACTGCTTTTGTTAATCCAACTGCAGATTCATTGGGGTCCGTATCACAGAGACAAGTTCTCACAGAGACAAGTAGTGTTTTTGAACGATATTAGTGTCACAGAGACAAGTTTCATAGGAACAAGTAGTTTTATAAATGGCAGTCTCACAGGAACAAGTTCCCACAGAGACAAGTTGAGTCTCACAGAGACAAGGTGAGTCTCACAGAGACAAGGTCTGTTTCACTGGAACAAGTAGTGTCAGTGGAAAAAGAAGAGGGGTAGAGTCCCATTCGAACAAGTGTAGTGTCACAGAGACAAGGTCAGTCTCACAGGAACAAGGTTGGTGTGGTGTGTTGCCTACACATGAAGATGAAGGCATTCCATTTGCTCTAATAAATTGGATGTCATCTGTTTTTTAATATATATACATATATATTATGGTGACATGAATAGAATAGAATGACTGCCTTTATTTTTCTTAGAAAGCGTCTGTTTTTTAATACATATACATATATATTATGGTGACATGAATAGAATAGAATGACTGCCTTTATTTTTCTTAGAAAGCGAAGTTAGGGCGCAGTCGACCCTCTCTTACACTCAACTCTCTATCAAGTATTATAACAATACGAAAAAAATAAATACAAATGATATGATTAAAAACAAACAATAGTTAAGTTATCTACTTATTTAAAATAATAACAATTTTCAAATTATTGAAAAGAAAGAGAAAAAAATGACATTGAAAATAATACATAACAATGCTGAATGATAGTATTTTCTGATACTCCATCACTTTAGTAAAAAATAAGACACTACAGAATACAATACAGTAGGCCTACATAGCAACTGAAGTGTTTGCTATACATTTCATTTCCTACTCTTATTATCACTATGTAAATCTCGAAGTGGATAAGTAATTACATTATGATTAATTAAATAGTAAAATAGAATCTTCCTTCAATCAACAAACAACGTCACAAACAACGCTCCTTCAATCCACGTGACATACATATATAAATATATAATTTACATATGTTAATAATGTGGTGACATCATTTGAAGCCAGCTTTAAACGTTTCTCCTGTGGAGAAAAAATGATGAACTTAGTAGACTGTTTAGTGGATCCTAGACATTCAGATTCAAATCTATACATAACAATTGATTCCCCTTTTCATCCAGGATATTTGTGGTTTCTTAAAATTTCAATTTATTGACCGAGCGAAATGAGTTCTAAGATTCAAGTCGACGGCTTTGCATTTCTCTTTATGTTTATATGTTCCGCAATTACGGCGAAACGCAGCAATAGATTACCATGAAATTTGACAGGTATATTTCTTTTTAAATTGTGCCTCGACGTATATACAAGGTTTTTTGAAAATTTTGCATTTCAAGGTTAATACAATAGGTAAAGTCTCCTTCGAACGCCAATATTACAGTAAAAATCAGAATAGAATCATCCATAATAATTAAGCTGTTGAGTGGATTTTTAATTGCATGCAATAACGCATGCAATTAATATATCAATGTAACTTAGTAAAAAATCAGCTGTCGTGTTGACTATTCATTGCATGCAATGACGCATGCAATTAATAACGGAAAGAAAACATAGTATTTTCTCTCAACCTTTATCTGCTTTCAACTCGGTCGACCTGTTGCCAGTAAGTTGAAGGAGATTAGATTTTGATGTTAGCATATTTTTGATACACTAACCCCAACAGCCATTAGGCGTTTTCACACCGACATCTTGCCGACACAACATACAAACAGGATTTACTCTTATGGACATTATGAGACGAGGTTGTGTTTTATA
>NC_052519.1:8274092-8313731 GCF_014356525.2 Nilaparvata lugens
TATTGCTCGAGCTGTGGCAACAGTAGGAGATATCATTATGTACACCTAATATAGAAGAGATTACTATCTTTACCTATAGATTACATCCATATCTATAACGTATGTTAATCATCCAATTTATTTGAAATTCAGCATTTCGAAAATTATTGATTATGGAAATAATTTTGGTAAGAGATGTAATAATTATTAGTAAGAATAGAGATAATGATTCTCTAAGTACCCTCTGGAGTATAGTAGTTGATGCATTGAACGTAGTTTTGGGAATGAATATCAAGATAAATTATTAATCAGTATTAACAAGTGTGGATCTCCTTAGTTTGAAATAATTGCCTCATACATAATCATAAATAGCAGTGGAAAGATTCATTTATAGAACAGAAAGCCAGCTCATGGAAAATGCCAAGGTATATCTATTGTGAAATGTTTTAATACAAATTTTCTATTTTTGTAGTGAAGGGCACCTTAGTAATCGAATCCTGAAATGATTTAATTTACCTTTATTTTTGAAGGTCGGTCATCCTCTCGACTGTGTGGACCCTCTTGGATCCTCCCTCGCCGATAGAGATCTTGATCCTCCCGTCCGATGACCAGACATTCCTATGCCCATGACGGTCGGCCGCAGCGTTGAGGATCTTGAGGCGCTCCGCAGTCAGATCCTCGCGAATGGTGACGCCGGAACCCTTCAGCTTCCTCTTAGCGTCGAAGATCATCTTCCTGGTCCGGTAGCTGCAGAGTCGAACTATGATGGGTCGGTCCTTGGGTTTAGCTTGCCCTTGTTGAGGTGGTTGACGCCTTCCAACGCGATGCGAGCGGTTGACATCCGCCAAAGTCACGGGCACGTTCAGCTTCTTGTTAAAGACATCGAGCGCCAGCAGGTCCGTGTCTTCTTTGTCACTCTCCGGGATCCCAAAAATACATATAGAATGTCGGTGCCCATATTGCTCGAGGTCGTCGACCTTCAGGTGACAAGACACCTCCAGCTCACGAATTCTATCGTGCAGCTGTTTGTTCTCCTCCTTCAATGCCTGAAGTTCCTCGAAAATAGATTTCACAGCCATTGATACAGCACTGTGGACAGACTCTTCGATTTGCTGTCGAATAATGAGGGGGGTACCTTCGGACAATGCTCCAGAAATAGCTGGCTTCGGAGCATTGACCTCATTCTTCGGTGTGCCTCTATTCGGTCGAACCATCGTGTACCATTAGGTGGATTTACACTTTTATAGGCGAGAAGGTGAACTGAAGATTTAGGAATGTTTTTTCAAGATAAATAAAAAGAGTGTGAGTTAATCAAAAATATAATTTCACTATTGAATTAAGCTCGAGAAACTGAATAACTAGATGTATAATTTGAAGTGAATTGAACTGTATAACCCTACGAAATATCTGTTAGAAGACGGAGCCGAACTGACACACGTTTACTCACTCGACAAAAGAGAGAGAGAGAGAAAGATATATCTCTCTCTTTTCAACCCCCCTCACCAACACTGGGCAAGGGGAAGGGGAAATCTATTTTTAGAACACCCCCCACCCACCAGGCGGGGGGAAGGGGAGGCGGGATTGACGAGGGGGGAGAGGGGGGAGGGGGTTTTGAAGCAAAAAAGCTTCCTCAAAATCTTAGATTCCTTCTACTTAAGTTGGTTTGCTCTGAAAACTGGATTTCTCATTCATAGGCAATAGATCCATTCATAGTTTATCAAGAATCTATTACGTTGGAGCCGATAACTTTCCTTAGGTTAATAGATGGAAAATGCTATCCAACCGATTTAGGAGAAATTGGTATCACGGCACTAATCAGCTGCGTTTACACTGAAGTTATTAACAAAATGTTAATAACTTAATCCTTATAGATTCTATTAGATTGAACATAACTTATCATACACATGATGAACATATGTGTTTGTCAAGTTCCGTTCAATCTAATAGAATCTATAAGGATTGAGCTATTAACATTTTGTTAATAACTTTGGTTTAAATGCAGCGTAAGATTGTCCAAACCTCGATACTACATACAGTTAAAATAATATTGATCATGGCATTTTATACTTGAACAAATTCATGGTTCCAAAACCAAGGAGTGCATTAAGTATGTTTATTTAAGCTGTATGATTATTCATACAATAGTGACAGTGAACTGTGAAAATATCATTATCATAAGTCCCAATTGTATCCAAAATTTGTGATGTAGAAAGCATGGATTTTAATTTTTTTTCAAAATTTTGTACAATCCAGTACATTCCATGTATAACTCAGAAATTATTGTAATATCTCAATAACCATATACTTTTCTGGTGGCACCAATATATAATATGTTCTTAAGTGGTCAAGTCTAAAGGGCAGGTCACACCGAGCTCGCGTCCGCGGCGGTAGCGAAGTCAAAAAACTCGCCTTCCAAGTTATTAAGTTGTGCAGGTCACACCGAGCTCGCTACCGCGGAGGTAGTACCTTTTTTTTATTTATTTATTTATTTACCAATTCACTAGAAATTTACAAAATAACACTTATGAACTAATATACATTGGTGTGGCTGGAAAAAGAAGCCTTGAGCTCCAGTCACGAGTTTGAAAATATTCTTTAAATTATTGGTACATTTGCCATGATAATATTCTAAAATACAAACCAAAAACCAAAAATATGTATAAATAAACACACAAAATCAATTCTTGAATCAAAAATCAACAAGCCCAATAATAGAAATAGGTGATATAGAAACTATAATAATAATAAAAATTTTTTTTCCTTAAGGTAATAAAAAAAAACCAAGTTTAAACTGAGCGTGTTAAAAACAAGTCATAATTATGATAATTTAGTTTTCGATTTTAAAAAAGTAATTCTCTTTTACCCAGGATCTTATTTTATTTAATTTATTACTTGTAATTTTATCCCTAATGAAATCGTCTGGTATCCTATTTATTAGCTTATCGCTCTGGAACTTGAACTGATGATTGCTGGTTGTCAATGCAGTGAAATTTATACTGTAAGCACTTACACTTGCTGGTCTCAAATTGTGAGTGACATTGCGTTGAGTAAATACATGTGTATTTTTATCTATGAATATAATTAAGTTTGTTATGTACGTTTGGCGAAGGGTTGGTAAGTTTATCTCATCAAATATTAGTCTGCTAGGATAGCGTCTTGGTCTTCCTAGTGCAGCCCTGATGATATGATTGTCTTTGAATAGTAAAAAGTTTATTGAAATGGGTGTCAAAGGCTGCTCCCCATACTTCTATATTGTAGTGGAAGATTAAGTGAGCATATGCATTGTAAATTGTTCTGAGAATGTTCAAGTCTTTCAATTGATTAATTTTGTAAAATATTTTAATCAAGTATTTTAATTTATAACAAAGATTTTGGATGTGAATGTCCCATTTAATATGCTGATCAATCGTAATTCCTAAATATTTCATTGACCTAACTCTTTCTATAGTTGAACAAGTACATTTGGGAGTGTCGCAGTTATGATTATGTATTATTAGTTTTAAATGTTCTGAAGGTTGACCGCTTCTATTAGGTGAAAAAGTTATATATTTAGTTTTTATTGTATTTAATGTTAGAATATGACTTTTTAACCACGACTTGACCACTGAAAGACCGCGATTTGCACAGTTGAATGTTTCATCCCAAGTTGAGCCAGAAAAGATTAGAGCAGTGTCATCGGCAAAAGATAGAGCAATACCATTCGGAATGTGTAGTTTCAATAAATCATTCACATAAATCAAAAACATAAGAGGCGATAGCACAGTGCCTTGTGGCAGACCATGATCTTTAATAATCTGGATATCAGTTTCCAAAATTTGGGTTCGATCCTTCAAATAGCTTGCAAATAGTTTTCTTGCTATCCCCCTTATTCCACTATTTTCCAACTTGTTTAATAAGATAGACTGTGGTATTGTATCGAACGCCTTTGCTAAGTCACAGAATACAGCAAGTGTTTTTTTATTACTATTGAAATTTTTGTCGATTATACTTGTCAGCTGCACTGACTTCTTCTTGTAGTATATCTGGACCACTAAGCTATTGCATTATGTATTTTTCCTGCTTGACTCATTGTCTTAACATGGAACGTTAAGACAATGAGTCAAGCAGGAAAAATACATAATGCAATAGCTTAGTGGTCCAGATATACTACAAGGAGAAGTCAGTGCAGCTGTTAATCAGCTTAAAAATGGCAAGGCAGCTGGTCCAGACAATATCCAGGCAGAGTTTATCAAGCTGATTGCCTTATCAGTTTGGTTTCCTTAACGCTGTTGGAACGCGAGAAGCTCTGTTTGGTGTGCAGGTCCTCTCCCAGAGGTGTCGCGACGTGAATTGTGATGTGTTTGCATGTCTCATTGATTATCAGAAAGCATTTGATCGTGTCAAGCATGATAAGATGATAGAAGTGCTCAGAGACAGTGGCATTGACTCAAGAGACCTGAACATCATCATCAATTTGTACTGGAACCAGACAGCAGTTATGAGGGTGGGAGATGAGCAGACAGAGGAGGTGAAAATCTTGCGAGGTGTTAGACAAGGATGTATCTTGTCGCCCATCCTTTTCAATCTGTATTCGGAGCGTATATTTGGAGAGGCACTGGAAGATCAAGAGGAAGGAATATCAGTGAATGGCAAAAGATTGAACAACATACGGTATGCAGATGACACTATTGTGTTTGCTGACTCCATTGAAGGTCTGCAACAGTTGATGGACAGAGTGGTGGAAAAGAGTATGCAGTATGGTTTAGAAATCAACACTAATAAGACAAAGCTCATGGTAATAAGCAAGGAGAATGTAGGTGGAGTACAATTGTTTATTAATCGAAATGCAATAGAAAGAGTCTCACACTATAACTACCTGGGTACCATCATCAATGAGAAATGGAATAACACACAAGAAATAAGATGCCGCATAGAAGAAGCAAGAGTTGTCTTCAATAAATTGAGTAAGGTGTACAAGAGTCACGACCTTACTCTATTAACTAAATTGAGACTATTGCGTTGCTATGTGTTCTCCGTTCTGTTGTATGGGGTAGAAGCATGGACCCTCACAAAAGAAACAATGGTAAAGATTGAAGCTTTTGAACTCTGGCTGTACAGAGGAATGCTGAAAATATCCTGGACGCAAAAAGTTACTAATCAAGAGGTTCTCAGGAGAATGAATAAAGAACCGGAGCTCCTGAATACCATTAAAAGTAGAAAACTCCAATACCTCGGCCACATTATGAGGAATAGCTCAAGATACAGACTTCTGCAAGAGATCCTTCAAGGAAAAATCAACGGAAAAAGGGGACCTGGCAGAAGGAGAATTTCATGGCTGGCAAATCTGTGGCTATGGTTTCACCAGTCATCTGCAGAGCTATTCCGTAGCGCCGTCGACAAAATCAGGATAGCCATTATGATCGCCAACATCCGAAACGGAGCAGGCATGTGAAGAAGAAGAAGAAGATACTTGTCAAATGTAACACAGCATCCTTGGTAGATTTACCTTTTTGGAATCCATACTGGTTGCCCTCAATAAATTCATTTTTTCAAGAAAATTCAACAGTCTGGCTTTTATAATTTTTTCCATGATTTTAGACAAGTTGCTGAGTAGACTAATAGGTCTATAATTTTGTGGATCATCAAGTTTATTGGATTTAGGAATCGGTTTCATTAAGGCTACTTTAAATTTTCTGGGAAAATATCCTAGTAGAAAGCATCTATTAACTATAAATTCAAGAGGACAAACAATATAGTTTGAAATTTTCTCTAGACATATGCTACTTATGCCATCCGCACCTGGAGAAGAGATTGGTTTCAGCTCATGAAATTTCTGTAACATTGGTTGGGCTTAGAAAAAAGCTATGTAAGGTTCTAGGTGAGATTGTTTCGGGAATTTCAATTATATTATTTTAAATTAGGTTTTTAGCATATTTCTGGCCTACTGTTGCAAAATGTTTATTTGGTACAACAGCTTCAATTCTAGCTTCAAATTCTTTAGTTTTGGTTTTGGTAATTTCTTTTATGCAATCCCAAGTTTTCTTAATATTACCTTTATAATTGAGAAACTTTTGATTATAGTATTCAATTTTTGCTTTTTTGATCAAAATGTTCAGAGTGTTTCTATATCGCTTATATTCCTCCTTCAATCTAATATTAAATGGTTCTTTAGTCAGTTCCCTATGCATCTTGTCTCGCTTTCTTATAGAATTAATAATGCTCTGACTTATCCATGGCTTCAGTGGTTTTCTTTTATGAGGTATCTTAAAATATCGTGAGCTAAGTTCAATGTGGTCCGTGAGTGTATTTACAAAAGCATCCACTAACTCATCAATGTCTTCAGTATTGTTATTAAATATTTTATCATCCCATCTTTCTTCTTCTAAGCTACGACATAATTTTCCATAATCAATTTTGACTATATCATTAGTCGATGAAATACTCTTAGTTTTTATGTTATTCTGATTTAAATGGATGGTTGTGCAAAAATGATCAGTAATATTTGATTCAATTACAGTTGCTAATATGTTTTTAGGATTTATATTCTTATCTTTGAGAAATATTTAATATGATCAATACATGTCTTAGTATTATTTTGGATTCTTGTTGGTATATTTATGTAGGATTTAAATCCATTTAAATGAACAGCACTCAAGTATTCGTTCATTAGATTGCAATTTTCAAATAGGTTCAAATCCATGTCTCCTAGCACCAAAAATGTATTTCCATTAAGTATTTTGCAAAAGAGAGTCGAAACTGTTTATGAAATCAACAATATTAAGTGAAGGTGAGCGATAGACAGACAACAGCGTATACTTCTTATCTTGAAATGTGAATGTGATTGCAATCGAGTTAGCTTTATCTATTTCTAAATCAATCAGTTCGAAGTCTATGATGCTATTGTCAATAAACAAGCAGATACCATCGCTTCTTGAATATTTGGATTTTTTATATATAGTTCGGTATCCATCCATAATAAAATTACATTGAGAGTCCTCAGTTATCCATGTTTCTGATAAAATTATCACATGAAATTTTGTTTCACACTGGTTCAGGTAACATATAAATTGATCAAAATTTTTATTAACACTCCTTATGTTCATATGCAATAAGTTGAGTAAACTCTCTGTATTACTATTTAAATAATTATCCGGCTTGAAGTTAGCAATATCTTGGACCTCCAGCGTATCATAGATACCAACATCAACTGTATCACCTACTTCAAAAGGCATTGGATTGGGTAGAAAAATAAAATAACAACTTCGTTACTCATGAAAAATTCGGCTAGCCACCTACTGCACACGATAAGATAAAGATTTATATTAATAGGATAATGGAGTCTTACCAATATTGAAATCCTAATTATTGACAATATTGTGACAATGATGTAGAATACAATAATTGTAAATTTATATAAAATGATTCCAAACAACTTTATTAGAGCCGAAGATCCACAAATTGAACAAGAACAGGTTGATTTGAATATTTTTCGGCTTCTTCGGATCTTCTTCTTTGGATCTTCGGCTCTAATAAAGTTGTTTGGAATCATTTTATATAAATTTACAATAAACATAGTAATAAATATGATTGAACGTTTTCAAAATTGCGTTCTATATACCTTTGGCCGTTCAAATAAAATAATACCAAGAAGCCATCTTTCAATAAATCAATCAGCAAAGACAAAAAACTAATCTTGCTTGAATTCAACTTTTTAACAGTTTTATAATCATTAGGTAGTGATATTGTATTCTTCAGATACATATTTAATTTGACGATTTCTCATAAACAATATGAAGTAAATTAAATCCTGGAAATAATAAATAGTTCTACCTGAACTTCTGTTCATCTTTATACAAAATAGATCTATAAAGGTCATAAAATCATAGTTTCCATCTAGAAAAACACCAAAAAAATAATAAAATTCATGTTTCGAATGTTCTAAAGTAATCAGAATATAGTTCTTTCTCAGTTTATCATTAGACAATGTAAATAATAGGCCTATTGCGAAACGTAGGTAACTTAGTGTTATAGAAAAATATCTTCATAGTTACAAAGTAAGACTTAAAACAAAATAATTCGGCCATCTATAGTTTCACAAAATCTTTCTCATTTCTCACATGTATTGGCTGCTTACCTTCCTCCTTCCTAGCCAGTATATCCTACCATCCTTAACCCATACAAAACGATAGCCTTTTTGAATAGCGATGTTTCGCGTTTGTTTGAGAAGAAAGTGCACTTGTGGTGGGGTGGAGCAAGATGCTGATAAGCACACACTCGTCCATCAATCAATGACTGGCATACCGTTTTTGTTGAGATTCCACGATCCTCTCCATCACGATTTGAAGCGCCTTTAAAATAAGTCAACCAATCTTCTTTATCTTTTCTCCTAATAAACTTGAAAACAATTGGCCTCCCAATTGAAGCTACCTCGGCGGTAGTTTCACTTCGCGAGCCAGGCGAACTTTTGAAACGTCTCCTAGTGGGAGTACCGCTAGCGGTAGTGAGCTCGGTCTGACCTGGCCAATCTAATAACATGGAAAGCCAACTCCAGAACTTTGCCATCGGTAGCGCTCTGGTTGCCGGCCTTCCCCCACTTCTAGGGAACCAGCCTCATCAAAATAAGAACAAAACCAAACTACCACTGGCGGACGTTTTTTGGTGTGAACTGCTTCCAGAAAAACTACCTCCGCGGGAGCGAGCTCGCTACCGCTAGCAGACGTTGGTGTGACGACCGCTTGAAGGTGCATACAGATATACGCGCCTCCAACACGCTCCGCGGTCGCTCCGAACATGAACGTTACAGGAGATGTTAGATCTTCTCGTGTTCCACTCTTGCTCCCCGGTCAATCATCAATCGATCTGCTCGAGTGACGTTCGATTGCGGAGCAGAGCGAAAGTCTGTACGCACCTTTATGTGAAATTGAATTTGGAGTTCAATGCAAACGGTTCCAAGTTCATATTCATAATTTCAAGATTTTTCAAAAATGATGCATTATACAGTACATTTCTTTAGATATATCAGAAATTAGTGGGATATCTCAATAACCATAGGCTGAATACTTTTTGGTGTCACCAAATATGTTCTTGGTCAAACATAGTAGTTGCTGCTGGGTACCTATAAATGTAGACTAGCCGTCAGGCTCGCTTCGCTTGCCATATCCGTCTTGCCAGAGTGCTCCGCCCCCTGCACCCCCGACTGGAATGAGATAAGCGGGCTCGCTTCGCACGCATGCATTTTTCATTCAAGCATACTTCATTCCATAAGAAAGTCAAAGTACGGTACTGAGAAAACGCAGAAAAGCTGAGAAAAACGCTGATTTTGGGCGTATCTTTGACGTTATTGCAAATTCCTTCCAACACAACATTATTACACCCTAAATGAGCTTCTGTACTAAAATTGAACTATTTCTGTTCATTTTTTCTTGATAAAGCTGAGAAAACGCTGGAAAATGCAGATTTTGGGCGTATCTTTGGAAATTTTTCGAAATCCGTTCTTAGTGCGCCTCTTAAGGGCCAACTAAACATACCGACCAACAGGGGTGCCCAGCCCCCCCAAGGGCAATGGCGCAAGCCCCCCCCCCAATCCAAGTGTAATGCCCCCCCAAAGTACCCCAATTCCCAACCCTTTAGTTTTCAACATTAGTCAGTGTATGACAATAAAATTCACATCTTACATTCTAATCTTCTAAATGACATTATTTACCTTTGGTCTTGTGAGGAGTTCTTTCTGTTTTCATAATATTGTAAAAATATATATACCATCGTTTCTTATCTCTTTTAAAATAGAAATAAAGTATCTTTTTGATATTATTTTTGAGACTAGCAGTGCACCCGTTCTTGTTCGGGAGGACTAGAAAGTACTACATTACATCAGGAAAAACTACATGACAAATATTTTAATAGGATATTGAGAGATAAGTAAGGGAGGCTTTGCTTTTTAAATGTTAAGGTTACTTATAAAAAGTTGAATAATAATATAATTGATAATTCTTTATTGCAAAAGAATATTGCATAGCAATTTTGGTACCTAAACATTCATACAAATTTGGAACGAATTTATTCATACAATATATAATTTTGGCAAGTTTTGGTATTCTAAATCCTATACTATAAAACGAGTAATTTCTGTTTAGATGTTTTGATGTTTAAATGTTTAGATGTTTATGTTTGTATTTCACCGGATCTCGAAATCGACTCTAACGATTCTCACGAAATTTAGAATATAGTGAGTTTATAATATAAAAATTCGATTGCACCAGGTTTCATCCCTGGGGAAACTCGCTGAAGGACATTAAAAGAATTTATCAATTTTAATCCTGATTAATTCCAGTAGAACCAATCAGATAAGCTATCTTCTTGAGATGGTCTTCTGTGATTTGGTTCTCGTGAAATTAATCAGGATTAAAATTTAACATGCTTTTGTGAGAGAAATTTTTGCATTCCTCTGGGAATCAATCTCAATCCACTGTGATTAGATAGAAACTTTCTGTATGAACTATGAATATTTATTTTAACTTCTTCTTTCGTAATAATTTTTATATGCTTTTGTAGGTACTCCAGAGCGGAGCTCGGTGCCCCGATATTTATCATAAATTGGAACAGGTTGTCACTGATGTTGTGTTGTTGGTAGTATTTACTTTTTAACATTACAGGAGTAAATAACACAAGTCGAACAAAATGTATCTTTAAATGGTTTGGTTTTTGGAATAAAGATATCATCTGAACAAGTACATTTTGTAAATTCTATCTATTAATACCAAATATCGGGGCACCGAGCTTTGCTCGTTATTTATTCATTGATAAACAGAACTATATATATATACAGGGTGTTTCAGAAGTAGTGTCGAGAATTTTAGGGTATTGTACCTGGATGCTAGGAGACTACAAATGTCATATTTGAAGTGTCCAAAACTCAGCGGTTATCCTTATAGCTGCCATTTTGTTTTTTTCACTTAAAAATTTTTATCTCAAGAACGAAATGTTGTATTGATCTGAAATTTGGCATGAATATTTATGCTATAGAGACTCAACTATAAAAATCAAAAAAAAATTTTTTCGTTGGAATTTTCCAAAATGGCGGCCATTTTAAATTTTTGATGGCGAATATCTCGAAAATTGTCCATTTTACAGAAAATTTACAAGAGACAAAAAAGTTAGCAAATTTTTTCACGATTCCAATGATACCTAATTTATTAAGATTGGTCGAAGAATAACAGAGAAATTAATTTTTTTCGTACTGCATGCATGACCACTTTTCACCATTTAAAGATCAATATTAATTTTTTAATTCCAGATGTATTTAAGATGAAGCTTTGAAACTCGGTATGGCTCCATATGGGCAAACAGATGATTTTACAATGGTTTTCAGATGATAATGTTTGTCTTGTAAAAGTATTGTTGTTTCATTAAAAGTAAAGAACCAGATGTAGTGCTTCCTATTTCTTAGTCTCACGTTTCCTAGGTCTTATTTCTATCTTAAATTTCCAGTTTCAATATTTTCTTACGTTGCTTCTACACAAATATTTGATTATTGTAATGGAATTTAGTTCGCTGGAGTACACCGATATTCACTTCATGTATGGAGCAGCTCTTGGCAATGCGACCGAAGCAAGAAGAATGTATGCAGCTGCATTTCCAAACCGCCGTCTCCCTTCCGACAAGGTGTTCACAAGAACTCACAATCGGCTGAGAGAAGTTGGTTCATTTGAACGGAACAGGGTAATTGCTGGTAGGCCTCGAGCAGTTCGAAATGTTGCTTTTGAAGAGGAAGTATTGCAGAAATTCGATTTCAATCCTAGAACGAGTACGAGAGCAGTTGCAAAGCAAATCAATTCAAGTGCTTCTTCTGTGTGGCGTGTACTAAACAAGGAAAGACTTCACCCCTTCCGCTTTCAAAAAGTTCACTCATTGGTTGAACGCGACTATGAGCCAAGAGTAAACTGTGCCCGTTGGTTTCTTCAGCAAGACATTATCCAACCAAATTTTCTAGAAAATGTGTTATTTACCGATGAGTCCAGCTTTACAAGAGAAGGAATCTTCAACTCTCGCAACAGTCACGTCTGGGCCTTAGACAATCCTCATGAGGTCAAAGTGCGTGGTTATCAGCATAGATTTTCGCTGAATGTTTGGACGGGTATCTTAGGTAATCGCGTGATTGGACCATACATTCTTCCTAATCGTCTGAATTCTCCCACGTACATTACTTTTTCAAGAGACATACTACCAGAACTTTTGGAAGATGTGCCTCTTGCAAACAGATATAATATTTGGTTTCAACATGATGGTGCCCCTGCTCATTTCGGAAATGTTGTTACGGACTTTCTGAACATGACCTATCGTCAGCGGTGGATTGGGCGGGGTGGACCAGTACCGTGGCCCGCACGTTCACCTGACCTCAACCCTTTAGATTTTTTTTTCTGGGGCCATATGAAAGACCTTGTCTACTTGCACGCCAGTAGAAAACGAAGAAGACCTTGTGGCAAGAGTGGTTGCTGCAGCAGGTGCCATTCAAGATGATGAAAATGCTTTTATAGCAGTTCGACGGTCCATGATTGAAAGGTGCAGACTGTGTAATCAAGTTGAAGGACGGCATTTTGAGCAATTGCTGCATTAGTATCAGTGAACCGATTTGAGTGTAATTAATATTTTTCAATGTAAAATAAAATTTGGAGGAAAGTTATTCTTGTATATTTCTGTAATAAGAACGGTTTTCATGAAATTATAAAAAAAATTAATATTGATCTTTAAATGGTGAAAAGTGGTCATGCATGCAGTACGAAAAAAATTATTTTCTCTGTTATTCTTTGACCAATCTTAATAAATTAGGTACCATTGGAATCGTGAAAAAATTTGCTAACTTTTTTGTCTCTTGTAATAAATTTTCTGTAAAATGGACGGTTTTCGAGATATTCGCCATCAAAAATTTAAAATGGCCGCCATTTTGAAAAATTTCAACGAAAAATTTTTTTTTATTTTTTATAGTTGAGTCTTTATAGCATAAATATTCATGCCAAATTTCAGATCAATACAACATTTCGTTCTTGAGATAAAAATTTTTAAGTGAAAAAACAAAATGGCAGCTATAAGGATAACCGCTGAGTTTTGGACACTCCAAATATGACATTTGTAGTCTCCTAGCATCCAGGTACAATACCCTAAAATTCTCGACACTACTTCTGAAACACTCTGTATATATAAGTGAGTCTATTTTACAGCTCCAGCCGTTTCTCGCATCCCATCTGCCATTTATTGCGATTATTCCAGTCTTCCTGGACCAGATTTCTATTCCTCATACACGTATGCACCTGTTTGTTCCAGAGTTCGGGCGGTCTACCTTTCCTTCTTTTTCCAGGTGGATCCCAATTCAGTATCTTTTTGGGCTACCTCTCATCTCTCATCCTCTGTGCATGTCCTAACCATACAAGGCGCTTCTTTTCAATCTGCTCTACTGTTGTGTCCAGTTTCCCTATTCTGTTCCTTATCTCCGTATTCCTCACTCGATCCATCCTTGAAACACAACAACTCCGGCGCAAGAAATCCATTTCCACAGCATTTATTCTTTGAGTGTCTCGTTTTGTTAATTCCCAAGCTCCAGAGCCATAGAGCAATATACTCTGTACAATTGAATGATACATTTTTATTTTTGTGGGATTTGTAATATTTTTGGACCAAAGTATGGAATTTATTGTTTGTGTTGCCTGCCTAGCCTGTCCAATTCTACTTGTGATCTCTCTCTTGGAATTGCTCTCTGATGATATTACACTGCCCAGGTAAGTAGAGTGAATATAAGATTTCAGACGGGCTTTTTTGCTCCAAAACCCCCTCTCCCCTCTCACCCCTCGTCCATCCCGCCTCCCCTTCCCCCCGCCTGTAGGGTGGGGGGTGTTCTAAAAATAGATTTCCCCTTCCCTCTGCCCAGTGGAGGTGAGGGGGATGAAAAGAGAGAGATATATCTTTCTCTCTCTCTCTCTTTCTCTCCCCTTCCCCCTGCTCAGTGGTGGTGAGGGGGTTGGAAAGAGATATCTCTTTCTCTCTCTCCCCTTCCCCCTCCCCAGGTGAGGGAAAAAAAAAATTCCCTTTTAGGAGGAAAAATTCCCTCTCTATACTGACAGATTAAAGTGAATCCATATTTCTACATCTAATGCTATACTGTCAAATTAAAGTGAATGCTAGATGAGGGAAAAAAATCTCTTCAAGAGGGAAAAATTCCCTTGGTGTCAGATTAAAGTGAATCCATATTTCTAATGCTATACTGACAGATTGAAGTGAATCCATATTTCTACATCTAATGCTATACTGACAGATTGAAGTGAATCCATATTGCTATACTGACAGATTGAAGTGAATTGAGAAATTCTCTCTCTCTCCCAGTATAGATGAGGGGGAATAATTTCCCTTTGAGAGGGAAAAAATTCTCTACTGACAAATTAAAGTGAATCCATATTACTCTATACTAGTGAATCCATATCACTCTAATGCTATACTAGCGAATCCAAAGTGAGGTCAATGACTCTCTCTACATCTAATTGAATTGAGAAATTCTCTCTCTCTCACATCCAATGCTATAAATCTCTACAATGATCTAAGTTCTTTTACATTTTTTATCTGCAATATTGTACAAGCATTTCCAAAGTTCATCGGAATTTTTAACAACAGATAATGTTGAATCATTTGTACAATCATAATGTAGATGTCCGCTGTCTAGTATATTGAGCAGTTCGAAAATCTCAGATAAAATCAAAAAGTGTACATTTTCTGTTTTTGTTAACGGTAAATCAACATCTTGACATCCTGTTGAAAATTTAATATTCTTCGCAATTGAATCAAATTCATTAGATGAAATTGACATCAAGAGACGAGTTAATTTTTTGAATTTTGAAAAACCATAACACTGCATGTTAACGGCTTGCCAGATGTCTCTCTCACTATAGATGAGGAGGGTGATAGAAGATATATCTCTCTTTCTAAATTGATGAGATGCACGTGTTATAGGGCCTTGTGTCTGTTTAAAAAAGATCACACCACACGTGTTGTCAGGTCTAGCTCTAAGCAGATATCAAAATAAAAATCGTGAATGGGATATTGGAATGAAAAATCATTTGAAGGCAGAAAACGTTTATTTACACATTTCGGCACAACTATTCATAATTTCATCTTCAATTCTAATTAGCTTATCTATACACAAATTATGAGGACGATAATAACATAGATAGTCTCTTATATCATTTAAATTAACCGTGCTTAGAAAAATGTCTTTCAATTGTTTCGCCAAACTATAATTTTCAGGAGTTGATTTCCTAATTGCACTTTCACACTCATTGTACCAATCAATACAGTTTTTCAACCTCACTTCCAATTCGTTGTCGGGAGCCAACCACTTTCTCAGATCCATGTTGTTGAGCGAATGAAGAAAACTAAGTGTAGGCAAGAACTATTATAGAGTAATTAAGTGGTCTTTCTTCATTAATTGACGAGAGACAACATGTACACGCTTTATGCAGTCTCAATGCATGTAAGCAATAAACACACTGTAAATCCTTTCCATCGTAGAAGAATCCATAACGAGCAAAGTTTCTTTTCTGTGAATTCGTGTACATCGGAGCCATTTTCATACTTTGCATTCGATTGTTTTCGCACAAGAAATTATTTGTTTGATACATATTTTTAAACAACAAAGAATTATAATGTTGCGCAGAGAATAAAGCACAGCGAGAATGTGGTCTATTTTTATGAATGTTACACACAGCATAACACCATGAACTAGTGAAAAAGCTGAAATCGGGTTTTGGAAAATCCTCTGGTATACATTGAACGTTGCTATGCAATCTTCTTAAGAACTTTGCTTTCCCAGTTCCTTTTGTGAAAATTTTCTCATAACCTGCAAGGTAATCACGTATTAATGAGTCACTGTATTCTGAATCTCCATCTTCCCATTTTATTTTATGATAGTGACATTCTAACCATGTTACATCGTTATACAATTTTGCACTCAATTCTGTCTTTGCAAATGGTGATTTGAAATGTAACACAATATAATTATTAAACTGATCAATTATGGCAAGTTCTTTCACAATAATTTGATTACAATCTTGTTTAAACCAGTGAAGATCAACCGTAGCAATTTTCGCACTCGCTTCCTTGTCCACTTCTTTATCTTTGGCGGCGGCGGGCTCCTCAAATCCTTCGTCTCTCCCCTCCTCTTCTCGTTTCTCCTCCTCCTCCACCTGCAGCGGCTTCGGTGTACTGCACCTTGCTTCATAATAGAAACTATCAGAATCAAGATCGCACTGAATACCAATAGAGCGAGTTTGTGGCTTGTCCAAAATATCAGAACACGAAGAATAGGACATGTTGTCTGTTCAAAGGTGGAACTGATAATGAACTAAATTGAGCAGAATGCACACCTTATATAGGCGGTGCGCTCTATCAATAAAATTACTGAACTTCTTTCACCATGCTCGTGAGAGGTGTGTACTCCATCACACAATCGCTAATTAAAACGCAATAGGCGGAAGTATTTGCAGGTACTGCACTATTAAATTCCATTTCAATACGAACATCTGAGGATGATTTCAAATGGTTTGCTTGGTGTGAACAATCTACAACAATCAGCGGTGTTGATTCACAAAATGTTTTAAAGTCAATTTCTGTTCCGAGTTTGCTATTGATTGAATGATTATAATACGAGGGCGCGAAATCCAGGAACATGCGGTATAATACCTCCTTCTTACCTATCAGATTTTCATATGGATAATACTCACTGTTCAAATATACTTTAACATTGTAAATACCACAGCTATCGAAATTAGATATTGATTTTTTAATTTTATTCTTACGATCAGTTTGAAATGCAATTATAACGTACTTTGGACTATCAAAACTCGATGTGGTACGAACTGCCCAAGAATGGTTAAGTGAATTTTGCAAATTTGGTAATTCACAAATTTCCCAATGCCGGAAACCTAATTTCAGTGGAGTGTCAGCATCGAGCAGTCTCAAAAATTTCAGTCTTACATGATCTTCTAAAGTTATGTAGGGTATTCTCCATTGTAGTTTTGTAATTTTCACACTAACGTTTGTTCCACTTGTAGACTCAACACAATTTAGGTCTGTGGCCGACCTCAATAAGACGAGTTCCTGTTTCAAATTTAAAATTATTCTTTGAAAATCTTCAAAAAATGGGAGGATTAATTTCAGCGGTACACAGAAAATGAATTTATTATCCGTTAGCTCATATCCTGCTCTGTCAAAACCAGCCGAATGATATGTGTTTTTATCGAGAGTATTCTTCACTAGAATAGCTTTAATTGTGGATGTTAATCCAATCAATCTTGATTTAGAAATTTGCTGACCTGCTAATTCATATCGTATTTCGTCAAAAAGGTTGCCGATTACGTTACTGCTTAATTTATAGTCTGCTGCAACTGGTGCATCGGTCGGCTCTGTTCCCGGTTTTGTACAGTTAACTGTTCCCTTAATCAATATGAATGATTTACAAGGTAAAGAATAGACATCTAAAGAATTTATGCCAATACGTGCCTCGTCAGACTTTTTTATTTCCTGTCCCAAATAAACTGCATGAGTGTGAAATTGGAATTTAGTAATATCATTATAAAACTGAAGGTCAGTCTCCACATCCAGAATTTCACTAATTGCTGTGCCGTACATGACGCCAATCAACTATAAAACCCAACTTTTCTAATATTCTCACACTTTTAGCCCGACAAAGCTCGTTTGTTTTTAGGTGTTGATGCTCTCACGTTTGTCTCTCTAATGACATTGTTTGTCTTATTCGAACGTGGATTGAAAACAAGATAACCCATTACTTTTCACGTATGTGCAACCTAATTGTAATTGTATCTCCGCGGAAATCAATAAACGATCCGTTCTGGTCCGTTACCTTTACATTAATAGTTTGAACTCGATGTGTATTCAAAGGTACATAAATAATCGGTGATGGTACTTCGTTTATTAAATAACCGCTAGGAACCTTTGGTAAAAATTCGTAGATTATATGTTTTTGTTTTCCCTCAGAGTAACTGCTGCAAGCTAAATTACACTCAACTACAATACTGTCAACGCTTGTTATGTTAACCAAATGTTTGGAATAATGCCATTTATTTGGTTGCAAAACAACATTATCAAAACCAAGTATCTTAGCAATCGAATCAGAACGTGTTAAATCAATGGGTTTATCAGAATGAATTTCAATCTTCATAGTATTTGCGTTTGCACGTATAATAAGTTTATTCTTCTTCCCATCAATATTCAATTTATTCTTTAAAGATTTTATAATATCCTCAACTTCATATGCACCAGTATCCAACTCGATTAATCTATCACCATATTTGAAGCTGGAATTTGTTCCTTTGTTAATGTTTGCAATACTATTGTAACTAGAAAAATTGATCAATCCAATTTCCCATTCATGATTTTTATCCAATTCTATAATTTCTTGTAAATGTTCATAGAGATCACTTGTGTTAGATCTTAATGTAATAACAACCATCTTGTGTGTTCAGCACAAACACTTAATTACAACTGATTTGCAAGAAACAATAATGTAAGATGACCACAAAAATCGCTATTTAATGGTTGCATATGCTCTACATTATAAAATATATTTACTCCATTTTCTTTTTTCCAATATTTGTCCTATTCTTATGGTGGTTGTAAATTTCCAATTGGATCAAAATACCAAACATATGAACCAACTTTCTTATATGCTACCCAATGTGTACCATCCTCACTTTCCCTTGCTAAATTCACAATGGCATTCTCGTTTTTTAGAATTTTTTTGGGTAATGCATCTAGCATATATATTCCTCTTAGCTGAATCTGTAAGAATTTCGACCAATCAATCAAATCATAATTACTCAATTCTCCTTCAATATTCATACCTTCTTCTTCTTTGTCTTCTTCCTACTCTTCTTTGTTGTTCTACGTTTCTTAACTTGAGGGAATAAACTCACTCCATATGATGATGATGGGGGTAGGGGTGGAATTAAAACTCTCCCCCTCTAGTTATTTGAGGAAAAGGCTTCAAAAAATACCCTTTTCCTGCAATATGCTTTTTCAACTGAGCTATAGCTTTGCGTCTAATATCATTACTATAACTTCTCCTCTCATTCTTCTTCTTCTTCTTCTTTCTCAAAGACCCACCAAACGCCGCTTTAGCTTTCATAATATTTGTGACAAGATAGCTAAGTGCTTTCTCAGCAAGGGGTGTTTGAGGATTTTTGAAAATGTCCCATGCAGTGTTTGCTAGAGCTCTGTCAGCTACCTCTCGAGTTTTATTATCGCTATTTTGGGTATAGGCTATATCATGTACCTTGCAAGCTCTATCTAATGAATTTATACCTTGATCACCTCTCTTTAACCTTTCATTAACCTTTGTGCCTGGGCCACAATACTCGTATCCCAGAATATGATATTCCTCTCCCAGGTTATCAATTACCTTATTCAAAATAGTTGATGTCACATTACCTGCCAAACCTGACACACCTTTAAAAACTCTTGCCGCTGAACTCAAGATTCCTTTACCCCGTTTCCTCGAACTCTGCTTTTTTCTCCTACATACCATTTTTCATTACCTTTCAACTCAATGGTTGAACATTAACTGAGGTTAATTAATCATTACACCAACTTGAATTGAATTGAATTGGTTTAATTTTCAATCGAGTTGGAAATGAATTCACACCATGTATCAGATTGCTATGTGCTTATAACATTGCTTGAATGATAAGAATATTATTTCATATCTGAAAGGTGAATGCGATTTGAAAAGGGGGGAAATGATGCTGGCATTGCACGCCCACCCACATCTGCAGGAACACGTGCCAAAACAGATGTAGGAGGGAGTGAGCGAGAAGCCAGCACCGCTTGCCTGTACGGCTGTGTGTGTGTGTGTGTGTGTGTGTGTGTGTGTGTGTGTGTGTGTGTGTGTGTGTGTGTGTGTGTGTGTGTGTGTGTGTGTGTGTGTGTGTGTAGCGGTAAAGACTAGTGAGCATGCTATAACTATAAAAGACCCATTCACCTTATTCAAATATCATTCACAACAGAGCAGCTGAACCAGCATTTCCTCTTCTGTGTGTTTCTACTATTCATTACGAACTCATCAACAACAACAACAACAACAGGTAAAAATTGAAAACAATTTTTTATCAAATATGCACACATTTTATTTATCTATTCACACATACATAATAATATCATGTAGAGCATGTTAATGCTGGGTGCTTAGCGACATAAAAATTGTTAAATGCTAAATTAGCATTTAACAATTTTTATGTCTGTCATAAAAGCATTAACATGCTTTACAAACAGAGATAATGTTTTACACTTCAATTTGAAATTTTGAATGTCTTTTTCGCTCAAAATCCGGGCGAATCTTTCTGGCAAATGAACATCAGTTGTTCTTAGTCCAGGCACCCGGATTTTGACCACAATTCGGCGACCGTGCTGGTTGGACGCCTCTCTCACGTCGCATATTGGGTAAGGTAACCCCTCTTCCAGCTCATGGAGAGGCGTCCATGGTTTCTCGACCCGACTATTCAATAATCTCAGGATGCTTTCTGATTCCATCTCGTTCTCTATCTCCACTTCCTCCTCCTCCTTCTCCTCCCTTCGTCACACCTCCTCCATCAGCGGCAGCATGGATGAGTTCTCTTCTGGCACACGTTTCTGTTGAGAAAATATTTCATTAGACTCTTATTTGTTTCAGATTTTTCATCATCAAATCATACAAGAGAGAGAGAGAGAGGGAGAACTTGCTCAACAGATTCACTATTCAAAACTGAAAGTGAGTAATGACTCGGAAATTCTCCGATTACTTGAACTCAATTCAAATTGCTAGATAATTGACTCAAAAAATATTTCAGTTCATTACATGCTCATTTTCATCAACAAAAATTTTGTTTCACACGGAATATTATAAACAGTTTATGCATGTGAACGCATTTTTCATAATTCAAATAACAATGTATTATTCAAATCAATATTTCAGTTCATTACATGCTCATTTTTATCAACAATAATTTGTTCACACGAAATATTATAAACAGTTTATGCATGTGAACGCATTTTTCATAATTCAAATAACAATGTATTATTCGAATCAATATTTCAGTTCATTACATGCTCATTTTTATCAACAATAATTTTGTTTCACACAGAATATTATAAACAGTTTATGCATGTGAACGCATTTTTCATAATTCAAATAACAATGTATTATTCGAATCAATATTTCAGTTCATTACATGCTCATTTTTATCAACAATAATTTTGTTTCACACGAAATATTATAAACAGTTTATGCATGTGAACGCATTTTTCATAACTCAAATAACAATGTATTATTCGAATCAATATTTCAGTTCATTACATGCTGATTTTTATCAACAATAATTTTGTTTCACACGGAATATTATAAACAGTTTATGTATTATTTGAATCAGTAATTTGATATAGTAAGTAATATATATATATAAGTAATAACTCGGAAATTCTCCGATTACTTGAACTCAATTCAAATTGGTAGATAATTGAATTGTTTCATGCAACATATTCGAATTTGTTATCGAAATTACTAAAACATGTTTATTTTGAATTTCTATCCAAATTTCAATGCAACCATCATGAAAATTTATCTGTGTTCGGATTGTTTTGATAGCACAATTAGTAGTCAAGCTCAGTCTTCGCTCACAGTATAAGAATCAGTAATGACTTGTAATATACACAAAAGATTTTATCCATTGGAAATTAGTTTTAAAAATTCACATTTCATAAAGATTTTGTGCACATTACATGTTAATACAATAATAATAATATTTCTTTAAGCTAACCTTTGATTGAGTGAGCACGCCCTCGTCCTCGAAAACTAGCCTCCTCTTCACCGCCTGCTTGCTGGGTTGAGTTGACACCACCGCACGCCGCGGCGCCCAGGTAGCCGGTGTAGATTGTGGCAGAGGACTGTCCGGAATCACGATCTCCTCACCCCTCTCTCGTTGAACGAAGATTCCCTGTCTCTTCAGGGGTGAGGCGGAGGAGGAGGCGGGGGAGACAGCGGAGGCGGCAGCCGTGGCAGCGGAGGTGGTAGTCGAGCTGCGTGCTTTCTGCTGCTGCTGCTGCTGCCAGTAGTTGAGGAAGTGTTGGTGTGCTGGTGGGCTGTCTGGCAAGACGAACGATGGAGAACTCATGATGTGTGAAGTAGTCTATACTCGAAGCGGGCTCAGATGTAAATGATAATTTTCCTCTCATCACTTCTGTTTATATAGCATACGTTTCTCTCTCTGTTCCAGGCTCGTGCGAGCGAGAGCGTGCTACAAGGCGAAAAAAATTCGAATTTCTCCCCAACAACATGTGCTCCCGCATCGTTATCGGTTTGTAAGTATTCTCTCCCCTATTACAAAAACTGACACTCGATCATTTTTCGAATAGCATCCATGTGTTAGAAGACAGAAAAAATCTCGTCTAGAACTCTGCATGAGAGGGTGAAAACACCTGCTAGAAGCTGAAATCCCCCATGTCAACTCACTCAAACATATTTCTAATATTATTAAATATTTAACAACATAGAGGAATAGCATTCTCGATTGATTTCAGTTCATTTCATTGTTTTTCACAGCATTTTCTCACCTCACAACTCGGTTTGCGGTCTCATAAGCAGTCGTGCTCTCATGAGGAAAACATACCCGCATTGAGAGAAGCATAGACGAGGAGCTAGCTAAGCTGAGACGATACCTGAGCTGAGACAACCACAGTCGAGCAGCTAGCTGAGCTGAGAGAAGCATAGGCGAGGAGATAGCTAAGCTGAGACAGCCACAGTCGAGGAGCTACCTGAGCTGAGAGAAGCATACCCGAGGAGATAGCTGTCATTTCGTCAAATCAACACATGTAAGTTCATTTTTACTTTAATTTTATCCTCGAGGACAATTTTTGTCCTCCGAGGTCAATTTTGTCCTCCGAGGACAATTTTGTCCTCCGAGGACAATTTTGTCCTCCGAGGACAGTTTTGTCCTCAGAGGGGAGGATTTTTGTCCTCAGAGGAGAAAAAACCTTCTACAATATACTGCATGCATGCGATTTTACCTCATCTTTACGATACGGTATATCCGGAACATCCAAGCCCCGCTCTTCTTTCTCACACTCTTCATATAAACAAAACGGTAAATGTATTACTTTTTCAAATGGATTTTCGATAATATATTTGCAATAGACACATTGCAGATAGTGATTTTTATGTAAGAAATAACCATTTCTCGCAAAATACTCTGCTTTATTGGATAATGATTTACAAAAGTCACAATGTAGATGATGCTTTTCAAAATACTCTCCTTGAACGGATGAATCTTCTACACGATTAAAAGTTGAATATCTTTCTTCATATTCTCGTAGAATATTATTATCGAAATTCTCCTCTTCAATTGTTATATTATCTTTCCTTCTACAGTTCGGACTGTACCTTGCATGTTCTCTTGCTGGTATGTCACTTTCTTCCCATTTTCCCAAATAAATTGAACGAAATACACATCGCACAATGTCTGGTGGAGATGAGAATATAAATCCCTCTTTTGCCATGTTTTCCGCGGACAAATGCGGAGAAGATTTCGACCATCTTTTATCAAAAGATAATAATCTCAATCTTTCATACAACATTATGTGATCTTGAGATATCATTTTCACACACCCTTCTTCTACCAATGTCAATTCACAACTAAACATGCTGTTGTACTCTATCTCATCCTGATTGTTATTCTTTTGTTTTTCAGAATCATGCCGAGGGAACGCAGACTACGTGGTGTGAATTCTGCAGCTGTCCGGCATCGCATCACCCTCGATGACGAGTCTGAGGATATCGACATCACCAACGTGCTTGAGAGGACGAAACGTCGAGTTTTTGATATAATTAGGGAACATGCGGCATGCCATGATGGGAATGTTAAGTGGTTTATAGTATTAAATGTTTTGCTGTATAAATTAGTGGTGATGGATGACAAGCAGGTTGGTGAGACTGTCTCATCTCTAAAAAATCTACATAGTTACTCCAACATAGCGCTAAACGTGCTTGAGAACTATGAAGATATTTATGAGCATTTTTTCTTGGCTGTGAAAAAAATCCTCTCATCTTTCGAAAATTTCGTAAGACATGGGAGTGGATGGGTGTTAAAGAAAATTGAATCACTGGATGTGAACGTGATTGAATTTAATCCTATATACACATCCAGTTTCATTCAAACACCCCAGTTTTTGAAAAACGAACATTGTATTATAAATGTCAAAAATCTCTCTGACGAAAAATGCTTTTTATGGTCAGTGCTCGCGTATTTCCATCAGAAGCCAAGGAACTCGAACTTGAGTGTAAAGTATTTGAGCAAGTTTGCTCACACACTTAAAACGCGAGGTGTAAATTTCCCGGTGACGACACGCGATATTAAGAAATTTGAAATACTTAATCCGGACATTGCAGTTCACGTCATCGCGTATGACAACAAAAAGTTTTTCCCCTTCCGTACAAGCATTTTCCGCACGCGTAAAATCCAAATTAATCTTTTAATGCTAAAAGGCGATGCAGGAAAAACTCATTTCTGTTTAGTAAATACCGCAAATGGGAAAAACGGGCTATCACGTCTTCTCTCCCACCTTTCAAAATGCCACGGTCAAGAACACATTTGCAATTTTTGTTTCTATAGATTCACATTGGTCAAATCTGAAAATTGTGATGGTAAAGCAAATTTGTTGAAACATGTGGAACTTTGTCCAAGTTTAAATCTCAGCGCGTTTCATATCCTAAAAGCGGAGAGACAATTGAATTCAAGAAACTGGGAGCGACGTTGAGAAAAGTACACCATTTACGCGGATTTAGGAACTTATGTTGTTAATATCGATAATAATGATGATGATTCCGATTCTGATGAAATTACTCGTAGTTACACAAAGAAAACGGCGCGTCATATTCCCTGCGGCTATTGTTTTGTTGTTATAGATGTTAACAGGGAAATCGCCCACAGACCTGTACTCCATAGATCAAGTAGTTTAGATGAAAAAATCATGGAGAAATTTCTTCAGGAAATTACAGATCTCGGCGACATTTTGTATGAGGATATGAAACGAGAAATTCCAATGCAAGCTTTATCCGAAAGTCAAGAGCATGAATTTCAAAATTCGGTAAACTGCAGGCTTTGTGCTGAACCGTTTTTAGACAGCGATATTAAATGTTGTCACCACGCGCATGAAACCGGTAAATACTTGTGTGCGGCACATGTTTCTTGTAATTTAACAGCTCGTACTCCGGAGTACATTTCGTGTTATTTTCATAATTTCTCCGGTTTTGATTCGCATTTTATTCTGAAATCGCTCGGTAAATGTAAAAAAGAAATTTCCTGCATCACAAATACGTCAGAGAGATTTTTGACACTTTCAGTAGGCAAAATTAAATTTTTAGATTCCTACGAGTTTATGTCTGAATCCTTGGAAGTATTGGTGCGTAATTTGGTAGAAAGTACAGACATGGAGAAGAAGTTTGAGCGATTATTTTTGGTGTTTCATGATCCACCTCGCCAACACAGACAGCTCTTGTTGAAAAAAGGAGTATATCCTCACTCGTACATGAGCTGTCCCGAAAAATTCGTGGAAACATTGCTTCCTCCCATCGAATGTTTTCATAATGATTTAACTGATACACCTCTGTCTCACGAAGAATATGAGCATGTGCAAAGAGTGTTCTCAACATTCAAGCTGAAAAATCTGGGTGAATATCACGATTTCTATTTATGTTTGGACGTAATGCTATTAGCGGTAGTTTTTGAATCCATGAGGTCTACGCTTTTTAGCTCATACGGCCTTGATGTGACCCATTTTCTTTCTCTCGCGCACTTCACCTGGAATTGCATGCTGAAACACACTAAAGTCGAACTAGAATTGATTACTCATCCTGACATGCATCTTATGTTTGAGGCAGGGATGAGGGGTGGGGTGTCATTCATCGGTAAACGTTATTGTGAAGCGAATAACAAACATCTACCCGAAACATACGATCCTTCAGAACCGTCTAATTATCTCCTTCATATCGATGCAAACAGTTTATACTCGGAAGCTATGAGCCGAAGCTTACCTGTTGGAAATTTCAAATTCCTCTCAGAGGAAGAAATTTCCAAGCTTGATTTCGCGAATTTGGACAGCAATTCAGAAACCGGATATATAATAGAATGTGATCTCGAGTACCCTCAAGAGTTACATGATAAGCACGCCAGCTTCCCACTCGCACCTCTCCACCAAACACCGCCGCGCGAATTGCTGTCGAACTACCAAACAAATGAGAAGGGTCAAACTGGAACCAAAAAGCTCATGAACACACTGTTCATTGTTCACTATGTCAATTTAAAGCTCTACCTTCAGCTCGGCTTGCAATTATTGAAAGTGCAACGCGTCATTAGCTTTTCCCAATCTCCCTGGCTGAAAAGCTACATCGACTTCAATATCCGGAATAGGCAGAACGCGAAAAATAAATTTGAAATATCCTTCTTCAAGGCCTGTTGCAATCTGATATTTGGCAAGACGATTCAATCTAGTTGTAAGCAAATGAATGTTAAAATTATCACGGATAAAAAACGGTTAGATAAGTACATTTCAAATCCACTATGTAAACGCTGGCAAATAATTAGCCCGAACGTGATCGCGGTTCTCTCTCGCAAGTTGGAACTTAAAATGAACAAGCCTGTCTATTCCGGCTTTTCAGTACTGGAGTTGAGTAAATTCCATATGTACAATTTTTTCTATTGCAAATTACAAAAAATTATACCATGGGATCGTATAGAACTCTGTATGACTGATACCGACAGTTTTCTTCTAAACCTCAAAGTCGAAGATGTGTATCAGTTGATTAGAGAAAATTTGAGCCTTTTCGATACTTCTAACTATCCACCTTCCCACCCTTGCTTTTCCATGGAGAGAAATAAAGTTGTAGGAAAGTTCAAGGATGAGACTGCCTCAAAACCTGTGCATAATTTCTTGGACTTCGATCCAACTTTACTCCTTTTTAGTATGTAACGAGAATGAAGAACCTGTAAATAAATGTATAGCAAAGGGTGTACAGAGCTGAGTGAAATGTAGAAAACTTAATTTTAATTTATATAAGAAATCATTGTTTGAATGTAGTGAACACATTGAAAAATTCAATATGTTAAGATCCTATAATCACACCATGTATCAGGTTGAATGTGCAAAAATCTGTTTGAGCCCTTATGATGATAAGAGGTACATTGCTGAGAATGGTGTTGACACTCTCCCATTTGGACATTATAGAGTGTCAACACTATAACTGATTGCTAAGTATGTTCCGTGACAATCATCCAACACCACTGATTTGACTGTTGTAAATATCATGAATATTATCAGATCTAAGCTAGCTTTAGAGCTTCATAGCGTGCCGTGTGTGAACTATCCCACTCGCAAATATGAGTTGAAAAGTGAAAAAGACTTGCTTCAAGCAGATCTCATTGAGATGACGAGTTTATCGCGTTTTAATAAGGGTTATAAATATATCTTAGCTGTTATTAATTGTTTTTCAAAATTTGCATATTGTGTACCATTAAAAGACAAGGCAAGCCAATATGTATTTAACGCTCTTGAACCAATTATTTCTAAAAATAAGGGAGTTAAGCTGTTCCAAACAGATCGGAGAACAGAATTCTTTAATTCAAAAGTTAAAGCGTTATTAGATAGATATAGTATTAAACATTACCATGTTTTTAGTGATAAGAAAGCCTCCATAGTTGAAAGGTTTAATAGAACAATTAAAGCAAAAATTTATAGATATTTAACTGAACATGGAACCAAAAACTGGATATCACAACTAGGCAGTTTGGTTTGCGATTATGATGCAACAACGCATTCATCCATTAGAATGAAACCTAAAGATGTGGGGAAAAAAGATCGTAATCATGTTTTAATGTCTTTGAATTCTGCATTCAATAGACGATATAAATTGAAAAATTCAAAACCGAAATTTAAGCTAGGAGATGTTGTACGAATCTCGGAGAAAATGGTTTTTTTTGATAAATCTTATAACATAAACTGGAGCGCAGAGTATTTTGTAATTCATTCTATATTTCCTTCTCAACCTGTAACATATAGCTTGCGAGATCTAAACGGAGAAGTAATTAGTGGTAGGTTTTATGCAGAAGAAATTAAAAAAACACAATTAAATGAATCAGAGAGACAAGTGTATTTGATTGAGAAAATATTAAAACGTGATAAAAAAGGACTGCTAGTGAAATGGATTGGGTTTTCAACGCCTAGTTATATAAGTAAAGATCAACTATTAGATGAAAAATAATCTTTTGTAATCTATTGTAAATATCATGTACATTTATTGTAAATAATCTATTGTAAATATCATGATGTACATTCGTTGAAAATATAATAGAAGTATTATTATCAAACATTGGTTCTCATTTCAATCTGGAGTTTCGTAATTTGGTAAGGGGAACACAGCATGCATTCTCGTGAAGAGGGTGCGGGAAAGAGAGGGTCAGTTGAAGTGAGAAACTTCTATCAGTGGGAGGGAGCAAGCGAGCGTCTGTCGAGCCATGTGGTGGTTCACCCTCCTCTCTGATAACTTATCAGTTCCTTATCAGCTCACATGCTGTACACGTGACTAACATGATTCTGATAGTAAATTTCGACAATGTTATAAGAGAGAAAGAAATGCCAACATGGTGTAAAAATGGTAAGTTGTTACCACATAATGCAAGGATCCTTATAATTGGCTCTTCAGGCTGTGGCAAGACCAATTTGCTATTTAATTTAATTTTTTCAAAGAATGGCTTGAGATTTAAAACTATATACTTGCACATGAAGAGCGAGTATCAAGATAAGTACTTGTTTTTGAGAAAAGTCTTTTCAAAAATGAAGGATATTGAATTTCATATAAACAGCAATTCGGAATCTATTCCTCACCCGAACAAAATTCAACAATTTTCTCTTGTCATATTCAACGACTTCCAACTTAATCACATACCTCAAATAAGAGAATATTTTACCATGGGACGACATCGTAATATTGACACTGCATATTTAATTCAGAGTTATGGAGCTACACAGAAACATTTCACTAGGGACAATGCAAATATGATTATAATCTTCAAGGTAGATTTATTGAGTCTGAAATTAATTCACAGAGATCATGTTGGAGGAGATATTTCTTATAAAGATTTCGTTAAAGTCTGTCATAAAGTTTGGAATCGTAAACCTCATAATTTTGTAACTATTATGAGCAAGTGTGGAATTAATAGCGGCAAGTACCGAGATTCGCTCGATATGTTTCTTACCGTTCAGTAGAAATTAATTCTTTGTGCAGTCATGTTGTCATACAGCAGCAGTAAACTGAATAGAAAGAACGTTGGTTTAATCGAAAAGATTAAGAAATTGAGAAAAGTAATTAGAGACAAGCATAAAAGCTTAGTCAATTTTAAAAAACGATCAGAGGAATACAATAGGAAAACTCTATCACCATTGATAGAGCCCATAATTGAACTGGGAAAAAACAAATTCTCACACTCTGGTGTCAAACCAAAAAAGGAAGAAGTAAAAGAGGAGAGTATGCAAATTGATGATGACCACTCGAGTTATGATGAAAGCTATGAGAGTTCAACAGGCAATTTTTTAAGCTCGACTAAATTTGAAAACAGTTTACTTGGTTCTAGCAGAAACGATGATGTGCTGTCACAATATCTAAAAACGTTTCATGCGGAAAAATGGAATAGTTCGATTAGTTATGGAATTTCATACAATTCTAAAGATGATGTATATTATATTGGAAATCAGCAAGTAATATTCGATAACGGTTATATAGATATTGATAATGAAAGATTTCGTTAACACATGGTCTACTTGAGTTATTATTCAGTGCGAGACCAAACTCAAATCTTTATAATCAGAGAGATCTGGATAAGTATAAAAAAATCTTAACACTTACAGGCATACATTTAGATCGAAGAGGCTATGTTAAACGAAATCAGGGAATTAAATCGCAAATAATTCAAAAGTTATTTTCCAGTAAAAAAATTAGTAAAAAGAAGGGGTGGGGTTTATTGAAATTTGCAAAAAATAATTCTCATGATAGAGTTTATCAATACTTTGATAATTTTGACGAATTAGTGGAAAGATTAAATTTACTCTATTCCTCAGAAGCTGCTGGTAACACTGGGCATGATATTGAGATCGCATCTATGATTGAAGAGCTAAAAGAAGCAAAACTAATTGTCTAGTGTTACGATGACTCTACATCGATTTGGTCGAATTGATACGCCTAGTGCTAGCGGTGCTGTTGCTAATCTTACGTGTGATATTGACTCAATAACACAAAAGATAATCGAATCGATAAATCAACAAGGAATCAGCAGAGCTGTGAAATTTTATTTAGATTCGCAAATAGCCAAACTCATTTCGGAAAATACAAAGAATATTGGAGTGAGCATAATTGAAAGAGAACATATTAATAATAATAATAATTAATTAATAATAATTTATTTCTCGTAAAAAAGAAAAATCACAATTACAATTTCAAATGAAAACATATAACATAACAGTATGAAGAAACATTTCAATTTTCAATGAAATTATATAACAAAATAATCATACAATTGCTACCTTATCAGAGAAATTAGGTACTCCCGAGGATTCCTTTATGGGAGTTACCAGCAAATAGTTTTAGTCATTTAGAAAAATTATAAACCTATAAATAATAATTACTACATCCCTGTCGCGAAGAAAACTGTTAGGTACTAGAATCAACAAAACTTGTCTTCTCTATTTAAAAACAAACAATATAATTGCTTTTCCAATAACCAATTCTTCAGAAAAAACTTGAAACTTCTCGGATTTTTTTGCTGCCTTATGCTAATTGGAATTTCATTGTATACTTTTGGGGCTATAAATAAATAAAAACGTTTAAAGATTTCTTTGTGTGGTCTTGGTCTGGTTAAATTACTTGCGGATCGGAGATAATATTCGCGGTTAGCAACGTTCACTTGTCCACTTCTAAAAAAGAAAATTGACAATACTTTGAAGAAATACAGATACCTTAGTGGTAGAAATCCCCATTTTCTGAAAATTGGCAAAGAGCTAAATAATCTTGGTTTTCTGTCTATGGTCCTCAATATGTATTTTTGCCCGGTGACAAGAGGTTTAATGTTATTAAAATAAGCTCCTCCCCATACCGCTATTCCATATTGTAGTCTACTGTTTACGAGTGCATAGTACAGCGATTCCATGACATATTCGGGGCATAAATTTCTTATATAGTAAAATTTTCTGCATACACACGTAAGTTCCCTCTTCAATTTAATTATTTGTTGGTTCCAAGTAAGCTTGGAATCAATTATAATACCTAGATATTTAACTTGGGGTGCTTCTGAAATCTTTTCACAGGTGCAGTTTATTGGACTATCACATTCATTTGAATGAAATGATATATTCATTAAATCATTTCCTTCAGGCCTCAGCTTGTGGACAATTATGTGGGATTTACTGGCATTCAGTTCTAGGGCGTTCACCTGCAGCCATAAATTCAATTTCTTCAAATCTTCACTAATCATCTGAGCCAACTGACCCCTATCATCTGCACTGTAACTCAGTGCTGTGTCGTCGGCAAAGGCTGTGACAGATCCCTCAAAGTTGCCGTTACAAAGATCATTAACATACACAAGGAACAGCTCAGCTGATAGACCGGACCCCTGAGGCAGACCTACCCCTGTATCTATAAGTTTTAGCTCGCTTAGCGAATCCCCAATCCTTACCTGTTGTGACCTATTACTTAGAAAGCTTTTAAACCAATTATTACATACACCTCTAACTCCTGAGTCTTGCAATTTTCCCAACAATATATCGTGATTCACAGTATCATACGCTTTTCGGATATCCAAATAGAGGCCGGCACATTTCTTATTATTGTTTATTCCATTATATATTTCAGAGATAAATTTAAGCATGGCGTCCTCTGTACTTAGTCCTTTTTGAAACCCGAATTGATTTTTGCTGAAAAAACTGTGTTTGGTTAGAAAGCTTACTAATCTTATCCTGACAACTTTCTCTAGGATTTTTGCAAATACTGAGAGAAGAGCGATAGGTCGGTAGTTGTTTGGATTTTCTTTATCCCCAGATTTGAAAATTGGTACTACAATTGCATTTTTTAATTTTTTTGGATACACACCAGTCTCCAAACTGAGGTTATATATGTGAGCAAGGGTGCTAGAGATCGATTTTATTACATTTTTAATTAGCTCAATTCTTATATTATCATAGCCTGGAGATTTTCTGGATTTCATTGAGAGTACAATTCCTTCTATCTCTAAATTAGTTATTGGTGTGAAAAACATTGAATGGTAATGGTGAATTGGTTTGTCAAAAAGCATTTTATAACTGTTATAATCGTTGATATTTAGCTTTTTTGTATTCTTAGCGCTGTATATACTGATAAAGTGATTATTAAGCTCATTTGCAATTAGATTCTCGTTTAGGAGAGTCTCTCCATTTGTTGCTCTCATTTTTTTAACTGGCTCTCTCCTGTTATTTTCTCCTAATAGCGTATTCACTACTTTCCAAGTCTCCTTAGAGTTTCCCCTCAAATTGTTTAGAGTCTCGCGAAAATATTTATTTTTGGATTCCTGTATTTCTTTCTTGAGTTTATCCCTGTACCTTTTATAATAATTTAGCAAGTTCTCGTTATATGGTTGTTTTGTGGTTTTTTTGTATAAGCGATTTTTAACTGTTATTCGGTTTAGCAAGTAGGGAGTGAGCCATGGTTTATGTGGTGGTTGTGTAAATATTTTCCTTTTATTACTTTCTCCTGTACATGCTATTTCCAAACACTCACTGAAAATTTCTAGAAATTTATCCAGAGCTAAATCTACGTCTGAAAGATCGAGGACACATTTCCAGTTAATTTTATTTAATTTATTGGCGAGAATTTCAACGTTTATTTTTTTCTGCTTTTCATTGTGATTAGTATTGGGTGAATGATTTATTCGCTTCTTAATCATTTTCTCAAAATAAAACTCTATAGCATAATGATCAGTGATTAGTAAATTCTTTATAATTGTGGAGGGATTGAAAGAATTCCTTGTTGTTACGTATCTAAACCATAAGTGATCGATGCATGAAGTTGATATGTTGGTTACTCTAGTCGGTTCGTTAACATAAGATGTAAACCCATAACTTGACATAATGAATTGGTATTCATCTGATACTCGATTACTATCAAGCAGATCAATATTTATGTCACCTGTTATGATAGAATTATCATTATCTAACTTATCTAATACAGTTTTTATCTCTTTGAAGAACTCATCTACAGGTATATTGTGAAATCTATACACAGCGATAAGGCTTATTTCGACATTACCAAAAATAAAGTCAACTTTTAAGGCATCTACAGAGATTAGAACTATCTTATCGGCTATTGCTGTTATTTCTTTATTCACATAAACCGCTACTCCACCTGCTCTATAATTGTCATTGCAATTTGTAAAACAATTGTATCCATCTATTGGGTAAAGTTCAGACTCATCACTATATATCCAAATCTCTGTTAAAATTATACACTGCGGTTTTTTTGCATAACTTTCAAGCTCAATTAAAAAAAGGTCAAAGTTTTCTCTTAAGCTTCTTATGTTTTGTACTAAACAGAATAGTTCATTAAGGTCGGTCATTTATTTTTAACTTTCGTGGATTTTTCAAAAATTAGTAAACTTTTATTAAATAAACTAGTACATTTGTAATCATTATAGTTTGCTTATATCACTTACTGAACTCAATGAGATTACCGGTTGACCCTCAGATTTTCGCATCAAAATTTTTCCGTTCCTAATCCAGAGATACTTGTAGTCCTTTTCTTTCTTGGCTGCTCTCGCCAGCGCTAGCACCTTCCTGTTGTCCGGCGACAGACTCTCGTTGAGGTACAGCAGGATGTCTGTTGGTAGGTCCATGTGTCGCGTTGAAAAGTTCCTCATCACCCTCCTTCGCTTTAACAGCTCCTCCTTATCGATCCTTCTAGTCAGTTTTATTATAATTGGTGGCACTTTATCTTTTTCACGAGTTGGAAGACGGTGACAATTGTCTATTTGCAGTTCGGTTATTGTATGTCCCAAAGCTTTGCTAACAGATTTCACAACACCAAGCAGATCCTCATTTTCCTCCTGAGGGAAATTATGGAGCTCCAGACAGTTCGATCTTGTATATTGCTGAATATCAGAAATGGCACGACGCAGTTCTTCATTTTCCTTTTTTAGTGCTATTATTTCGGTAGATTGTGTCTCAATTTTATCCAGGCACACCTTGAGTTGACTTTCTTTCTAATGAAAGAAAGTTGAATATTCTAAGTACATTACAAAATTTCAGTGCTAATGTCGATAAAGCTATTGCAGAGAGAACTCTAAATTTAGAATCCGCTCTAGGAGAAGTGAAAACTTTAACAGACAGCTTTTCATCTCAGTTGTTCAGTATTAACAACGATAAAGTTGATAAAGCTTATTTAGATGAGAAATTAAAAGCCGTATCAGATAAAATTAAGAATTTGGAGGTGCTGGACAGAAACTATCTCAATACTAAATTGAAACAACTTAGTACAGAAATTTTTACTAAAGTAAATGAAACACAGCCATCGGCAATTGATGAGCAATATTTAGAATCTACTTTGCAGAAATTGACTTGTTCTTTATAACCAAAGGAAGAGTTTGAAAAACGATTATCTGAAATGGCGAGTGCAATAAAAGCTAATATTATGGAGGGTATTGAACAATTCATTACAAAAGATGCTATTGCTATTCTAATTAAGCAAATTGCAGAAAAGTACGCAACTAAAAATGATATTGGAGATTTTATTAAGAAAAACGAGATGGGAATCGCTGTGAAAAGCGTTCGTGATGAAATAGCTGAGGCAATTAAAAATTCAGAAGAGGGTACTGTCATGAGACTGCAATGTTTGGCTCCATTCATTGACTATCTAAATTTATTCATACACCGAGTGGCCCTGGACATCGTATCCAAATACACCCAGGTAAGTTTTCACATAAACTGGATTGAGGGCAAGGAACACAACCTTTCCGAAAATCAGGTAGTGCAAATTATTACAGAAAAAATGGATTTAGCCAAATATAAAGACTTTATATTGGCGCCGAAAACATAAAATCTTGTGAACAGTTGCGTGAGAGAGAGTGAACTTTAACACATGTTGTTTCAAATTTCAGTCTAGACATTTTTCACTATGATTGATTGCATAAACACTTGCGTGAGAGAGAGAGAGAAGTATTTAAACACCTCCTGCTTCAAATTTCAGCCTAGACATTTTTTGACTATGATTGATTGCATAAACACTTGCGTGAGAGAGAGTGAACTTTAACACATGTTGTTTCAAATTTCAGTCTAGACATTTTTGACCATGATTGATTGCATAAACACTTGCGTGAGAGAGTGAAGTATTTAAACACCTGCAGCTTCAAATTTCAGCCTAGACATTTTTGACTATATCGGTTTTCTACATAAATCTTGTGAAAGGATGAGATATTATTAGAGAGAGAGTGAACTATAATGAACTTTAACGGGTAAACACATGTCACAGATGATAAATCGATTTAGACATTTTTTCATGTAACGGAATGTAACGGTTTTCGATGCAGGAGTTATTCTAGAGGAACCTAGCAGAGAGCAGAGCGCACGTGTCATTTGTCTAGACGGGGGAGAGGGTGACGAGCGAGCGCACGTGCCTACGGTTTGAAATCTCTAGCCTTTCCTAACTCTCGATAGAGAGAAGCGTTTCACTAGTATAGGAGCGCTAAATGGAAGTTAGTTAATGCCTGTCTCCTTCACTCGCCTTTCGTAATAGAGAAGGAATTTAGAAGGGTGAGGGTAAGAGATGAAGCGAGTAAAAGAAGGAGGAGAAAGCAGATGTGGCTAAGACAGCATAGATGTAGAGTAATATGGATTCACTTTAATTTGTCAGTAGAGAATTTTTTCCCTCTCAAAGGGAAATTATTCCCCCTCATCTATACTGGGAGAGAGAGAGAGAGAATTTCTCAATTCACTTCAATCTGTCAGTATAGCAATATGGATTCACTTCAATCTGTCAGTATAGCATTAGATGTAGAAATATGGATTCACTTCAATCTGTCAGTATAGCATTAGAAATATGGATTCACTCTAATCTGACACCAAGGGAATTTTTCCCTCTCAAAGAGATTTTTTTTCTCTCATCCAGCATTCACTTCAATCTGTCAGTATAGCATTAGATGTAGAAATATGGATTCACTTTAATCTGTCAGTATAGAGAGGGAATTTTTCCTCCTAAAAGGGAAATTTTTTTTCCCTCACCTGGGGAGGGGGAAGGGGGGAGAGAGAGAGATATCTCTCTTCAACACCCTCACCACCACTGGGGAGTGGGAAGGGGAGAGAGAAAGAGAGAGAGAGAAAGATATATCTCTCTCTTTTCATCCCCCTCACCACCACTGGGCAAGGGGAAGGGGAAAGTTATTTTTAGAACACCCCCCACCCTACAGGCGGTGGGAAGGGGAGGCGGGATGGACGATGGGGGAGAGGGGGGAGGGGGTTTTGGAGCAGAAAAGCCCGTCTGAAATCTTATATTGTATCTACTCAGGTATTTATATTCAACACATTGCATCACCTTAATGATCTCCAACTTGTAGATCCTTAGCTCTACCGCCTGAGACTAGGTATTTGGTCTTCTTGAAATTCATTTTCATTCCATTTCCTTCATAAGAAGGAAAACCTTCCTGATCATGTAATGAATATCATGTTCATCACCAGCCATTATTACTTGATCATCAGCGAACAAGAGTGAGTAAATATATTCGTTATTTATTGGGATACCCATACATTTACATTTTCTTTCCCATTCTTGTAATATATCCTCAAGGTAGATTTTGAACAGGGTTGGAGAGAGGCAACAGCCTTGACGTACGCCCTTATTTGTACCAAATGGTTTTGACACTCTGTTTCCGATTTTTATAACATTTTCTTGGTCCTTGTAAATTTCTTCGACAGCAGAGATATAATGTTCATTAATAGCTGATTTGTCTAGAATTTCGAAAAGTCTCTGTATTGGTACAGTATCAAAAGCTTTTTCCAGATCGATAAATATCAAGTGGGTTTCCAAAAAAACAGAACTCAATTCTTTAAATGATTGGGGAAGGACTAACAGGCACAGCCCAAAACTGTTTCTTCCCCGAATTTTGATTTATACACTATAAAACTTATAGTTGGAATATTTAATATTCCAAAAAGTAGGATACACATGAATTCAAGTGAAATTTTTAGTCCAAATATTTGAAAACATAAAACTTCTAATTTGGATTGTTTACATACCAAATAGAATAACAAAATAACACTCACTAATCACTTAGAACTGTGAAATAATGATTAACTTTGAATATTAAGATATATAGGCCTACCATCTCATGTCAACAAATCAGATTACTGTATTTTGATCGAGTCAATTAAAATTTCTAGATTTCTCGCGAGATACGATAAGCTAATTGATTACACAGCTGATCTCCCACACAGGCACACGCATCTTCTGTTATCGACAGACGACGAAATCATCATCTATTTTTCCAAGGATTAATTATCCTTTTCATGTCATTCAGGGAGTTTTCTCAGGGATGAGACCTAGTGCAATCGAATTTTGATATCATAAACCTACACTATATTCCGAATTTCGTGAAAATCGTTTGAGCCGTTTCCGAGATCCGTTGAACATAAATAACCATATAACCAGATAGCCAGATAAAAAAATTGAAAAATATAAACAGATATACAGAAATTGCTCGCTTAATATAATAGGATAACAGCTTATAGTCCAGTCAAATGGTCGTTTTTCAGGAACCAGCCCCGAAAGAATTTTCTTTTGGGTTCTATATGTATTTTGGGTCGCTGAATTCTAATCTGAAATTTGCTGACACGCAAGAGGGCGACTTCACCCCCAAAATTTTGGACTTTTTTAAGTTTTCCATTAAATCTCGAGAATTTTGAATTTTTCGAGAAAAAGCATTCTCTATATAACATTAAAGATAATTAAATTTCCAATGAATTGAGTGGTAGCGCAGGACTAATCTTTGGATTTTTTATCTGAAGTGTTCCAAAAGATACGCAACTTTAAATGTGCGAGAAATTTGTGATATTTCCACCATTTTCACAGTCTCGCATATGCAACGGTGCGTATCTTATGGAACACTCCAGATGAAAAATCCAAAAAGTAGTCGATGTTGTGATGAATTTTCTCCTCTTTTCACTCCCATAAATTATACTTCTGTTTCCAATACCGTTCAAGAGTTACAGCCAATTGAATGATTATCTTCATTTTCTAATTTTTCTTGCGATTTTACTGTTATTAAAGAGTCTCTAAAATGAGTACAATACATGATAGGAACTTGCGATTGGTCTTAAATGAGAGAAAATTTCATGCTCTATAAGCTGAGTTGCCTTAAATTGATCTTGCATTATTGTTTATATCGAAAAACTGTCGAGACTGTGAAAATGAGAGAAATATAGTAAATTCTTGATTTTTAAAACAAACGTATCTTACTTCACGATTATATTTTTACAAAAATCATCCACCTCCCATAAAAGAGGAGATTCTTTTCTTCAAATCAAGACCAAGTATAATTTTGAGTTACCGAGACACACAGTTTTGAATATAGAGATCGGTCATTTTCCTATGCATTGAAATATGGGCTGAAATACACTAAAGGAGGAATTTCCTTTTTTTTAACAAATTTTACTGACATTATACATGATTTTTAAGTCAAAAGTCATAAGTGATTGTTTGATCCTGGACGTATCCTTATGTGTGCCCCCGACTAGGAAATACTGAAATCTGACGAGTGATTCTCATAGAACATAACCCTCGTAAGGTGATTTCAGCCGAAATGTGTTTCTTTTTTGTTAGGAAGGCATTATAATGGTATTATAATGAAAATTTGAATTTTGGCTCCAATAAATTTGTGAGCTTTTTGAGATTAAAGTAATTTCACTTAGTGCCGGTTAAATTTTAATCGTGATTGGGTTTCTTCTTTTCCAAAAAGCTTCTCTGATTGGTTCCCCTGATTAATCACGGTTAAAATCTAATCGGTTTTTGTGCAACTGTAGGTACGGTACTTTAATGTTTTATGTAGTATTGCAATTCAACAGTTTCAACGGTCAGGCGACTCTTAATGAAGCTATCGATTCAATTATCTGAGACAAATTAAATGAGACAATTGTTCTTGGTCTAAATATAAGATATTCAGAACTCAAGATACAAGTATTAATAATGTATTTATTAAAACATAATATTTCAGGATTTGAACAATACTCTAGTTTTTCAAAATTCAATTTTTAACGAATTAAAAATGTATTCACTTGATATAAAAAAGCAAACTGCTAACTGTATCAAGATGAACTGTATTACATTGAACGGAATTTGACAAACTCGTATATCATGTGTATGGTAAGTTATGTTCAATCTAATAGAATCTTTATTAACGAGATTTACTGCAATTGATATTCAAGTGCAGTAAAAGGTTAGGTTTACTTCTAAATAAATTGTGTACACTCTCATCATTCTTCCCACATCATGTCAATATGAGCAATGAGCAACTTGGAAAGAATAGAGAGACAGATGACAGTTAA
>NC_052519.1:8313831-8369879 GCF_014356525.2 Nilaparvata lugens
AATTGTCTTATAATAGCTTCATTATGAATTTCTATCAGTGAACGTTCAAAAATATCAATAACGCTTGTCACTCTATAATAATAATAATAATAATAATAATCTTTATTTCCGTATAAAAAAACAAAATAATTACAAAATTGCACTTGCAGAAATTTCACATAATATACAGAAATATTCTACCATGCAAGTGACTAAGTCACGTCCGCATGGAGGAGCATCAGAGAGACAGAAAAAAACAATATTTATTGAAAACGAAAACGAAAGAGAGAAAAATATATAACTAAATAAAACTAAGAACTATCTAAAATAGTGTATACAATACCTATTTTCTTTAAATGAAAAAATACAATAAGAATAATAAATTAATTAATTTAATAACAACAAGCTCAAGATAAGACATGATACGCAAATCTCAGACAAAAGTCAAAATTAGCAAGCACAATAAGGTAAGGGTTTGAAAAATTTAGAATACCGAAACCACAACATACATAATACAACAACAACCATATATAAAATGGCTCGTGGAATAATAATAAATATATAATATATAACATTATAACATACATATATATATATATATATATTTTTTTTTTTTTTATTAATTAAACAGTACTCAAATATCATTTAGAATAATCAATTCAATTACCATTGGATCCTTTGGGACTGTAATACGCAGTGTACAAGGAAATAAATGAACAGCCTTTGGAACTATATTACGGAGTTGTACATCATTTCCACCCCAACCCTATCGCAGTTTAGTAGCCATCTTTTTATGCTAGTTTTGATGTAATACTTATTATTTTGGGACCCAAAATCAATCTTGATGTGTATAGGTAAAAGATTGAAAAATTTTGGGGTGAGGAACATAAAAGATTTTTTGAAAAGGGTACAGTTAGGTCTCAATCCTCGGAGATGGCGATTCAGTACTCCTCGCGTCAAATGAGAGCCCTCCACCACCTCACAATAGCTTACTATTACACCATCATTCCCACTCAGCAGGTAGAAAATATTAAGTACCTTGTGGATATACATGTGTCTCAGAGGGAGTATCTCGAATTCTTGAAATAGTGGTAAAGTGCTATCCCTGTATCCTACACCAGCAATTATTCGGATAAAAGACTTCTGTAGCTTTATAATGGGATCCAAAATGGAATAATATGTACTTCCCCAACAACTCAATCCATAACTTATTCTTGAATGGGCAAATGCGTAATAAATCTCTTTCAGGGTACTTTTATTGCACATCTGCTTTAATTTAAATATTGTTCTAAGGTAGAACTGAAGAGATTTCTTGAGGGACTTAATGTGGGACTTCCAATTCAAGTTATGATCTAGAAGCACCCCTAGATATTTTACATTGGATTCCATTTTCACAACAGGGCAACTGCAAGAGTCACGCCTACAGTGAAATCCGTGGAGGAAGATAGGCATAGGAAAACTTCTACTGCCACTTAGACTGAACAAGATGTAATTAGTTTTTTGAACATTCATCGCCAACTTATTACAAGTGAACCAAAATGACAGTTTATTCAAGTCCTGTTGCATGTCATAAGCAAGTTTGTCCTGTTGGTCCGGACTGTATGATAAGGCAGTGTCATCTGCAAAAGTTGTTAATTGTCCCTTAAAGTCACCATTGAATAAGTCATTAATGTAGATCAAGAATAATATAGGTCCCAGGACCGACCCTTGAGGGACCCCATGACAGATATCACGCAAGTCACTAATTTGATTATTAATTTTTACTGCCTGACTTCTTCCCTGTAGGAAAGTTCCAAGCAGTTCCAAGGGTGCACCTCTAATACCTGCTCGCCACAGTTTATGTAGCAGAAGATCATGATTTACAGTATCAAATGCTTTACTGATATCGATAAACAATCCAGCAGCACAATTACCTTGTTTTTTATTTAATCCTAAGTATATATTTTGCAGGAAATGTTGAAGGGCAAGCTCGGTGTTGAGATTCTGCCTGAAACCAAACTGTTGATTGGAGAAGAAAAAGTTGTTATCTAAAAAGTTCATTAATCTTTTTTTAATAAGTTTCTCAAACACCTTTGATAGAGTAGGTAAGAGTGAGATGGGACGGTAGTTTGTTTTGGACATCCTATCCCCTTTTTTAAATATAGGGATTACGGTACCTGTTTTCAATATTTTTGGAAACTGCCCTTCAACTATCGCCAAATTAAATAAGTATGCTATAACAGTGGACAAGTGAGTGATATTCTCCTTTAAGATTCTTGATGTTAATCCATCATTACCAGAGCTGACGTTTAATTTGAGTGAACGACCTTGCCCTGGATATGAATAACAAGATTGACAACTAAACAAAAATATGTGACAATAATTGCACTTTCTTTAACGTAGGTCACATCAGTACAAACGCAGAAAATAACAAAACAATGAATTACATTACTGTAGTATATTACTTTTTTGTGGCACCAAATATTAAAACGTACCATGATTTATCGAGAAAAAAAAAGTTATATCAGTGAGAAGGTTATATTACAAAAATGTAACATGCAATCAGAATGATAACCATTTAGTTATCATACAATGGTAAACTATCCACCAACCATATCTCCTGTTCATTTCCTGGAATAACCATAATTTGAAATAACTGAGATATAATTATAACGACTATAACATGGTTAGTCATAACTGTACAATCAATACAAAATCAATAATGCAACTGGTTAAATCAAATGTAAAACCCAGCCAAATACCAATTTTCATAGGTAACTGTACCCTAGAATTACAAATATGTAACCATGGAATAAATAACCCTCTTCTATAATAACTGATTCTATATCGTAAAACATGGTTCTACAATGATTACCAAAAATCACTTCTGAAAATAAAAACTCAACCATAATAATAAGCCCTAAACTAAACCTATCGTGCCAAAAGAAAATTTTCCTACTCAAAACCATTAATATTAGAACCATGACACGATGAAACTCAAATATTATCATGAAATATAATAAAGAATATAGTAATCATTACTTTATACTGAGAAAAAATTATAAAACTAAATTCAATTCAAAGATATAAACGTATAAAACTGAAACTCTGCTATCCATAGTTAAAAAATTCCCCTATAACCGTTATTATAACCCATGAACAATAAGTTTGGTCTATATTACCATTGAAAAATATGGACTTCACCTCCAGCAACAATAATCAGTAATAATATTTTAATAAAATTTTACGAGGACTTATAATTATAGGCTTAAATCATAACACCCCATCGAAAACAGATCAAATAAATAAAATATAATCCTATTATTCAACCACTGGATGATAAACCCATAAATATTATAATCAATTCTGATAAACAATGATGAAATGTTAAATAATTACGAATAATATTTACAAAAATTTCCTTAGGGACTTTAATATAGCGCATAACTTCAGAAAAATACAACTTAAAAAAATGACTATCACCATTAAACCTCAATTATCAACACCTTATGACAACAAATTCAAATATTCAAATCATGAAATCTATCAACAATATATCTACCTTTAATAACCCTTAAAAATATTTCAATAAAACTCATTCGTAACCTTAATATAATGAAATATAAAATCCAAAGGGCCAAAATTTTAAAGTGAAATATCTCAGAACCCTTTGCCCTAAACAAAATTATAATTATCGCAATGTTAAAATCTATGCTAAGAAAATATGAAACTGCAATAAAAATTTTTTCAAAAATCGACTTTTTCCAAATTTGTCTGAAATTTCTAGACTAACAATCAAGATACGCCGCATACCTTGTAATCGGACGATATTTAATTTATCACCAGCAGCTATTATAGACTAAGCGAGGGAAACATTAGTCTGCTGGCACTGTTACAAAAAAAACCCTATCATTTATTTGGCGTTTGAAATGTGATATTAAAAAAAATTCAAGATATTATGATTTTATTATTAAAATGATTAATAACACCTTGATCTTCACTATTGTAATATTACATTTTTTATCGATTGAAATCGAATCTTCAATTCGAGATCTATAAAACTTGATAGTAAATATCAGAGTAATCGATATGCGGACAACTTTTAACTGAGAATTTATCGTAAATAATTGTGTTGCACATTCCATGGTATCACCGAGACAGAGTTAACAGAATTAACAGATCATTATAAATATAGAGGATATATAAATTTAAAATAACAGTTTTGAAATAGAGTTTTATTGAGAACAAATGTAAAATGTGAATTCTAAACTTGTAATTTATAATTTTTTGGAATTTAATATCGTCACTGGTTTGAGGTGTGGCTTTGCTCTGTACTTGGTAGCCCTTCTCTAAAAAATGGTGGCTGGCTATGTTGTTCTAATTTTGTGCTCTCTGAATATTTTTCTGTTTAATTGAAATTTATAATGTTTTAATATGAGTTTTGAACAGTTTTGTGGTGTTCTAATTTTGTATAATTTGATTTGTGTGTCTACAAGCCTATAGCCATTGTTTTCAATGATATAAATGGATAAGTATTTTAGCTTATAATGATGCTATATGTTTTAAGTGTTGTAAGTTATTGTTCTGTGGATTTGTGTTGTATATTGCCAAAATTCTTATGAAAATTATAAGTTGGTTTGCTCTGATAACTGGATTTCTTATTCATAAGCAATAGATCCATTCATAATTTATCAAGAATCTACCATTTTGGAGCCGATAACTTCCTTTAGGTTAATAGGTGAGAAATGCTATCCAACCTATTTAGGATAAATTGGTAGCACGGCAAATGGTACGCCCTGGTGTGGGACTCAAACTACAAAATATATCCCTGGTTATAAAAAATTATTGGTAGGATAGATATCTTGATAGATTGTGTATGGGAGATGCTGCTGAGTGGGAAATCGGTTCGAGAAAGTTCAGGTTCTAATGAGTAAATATTTTTTACGCAGTAGCAAGATGGAGAACAATAAAAATAATGAAGTTTTATTCAGTGAAAACATTCAAAACTTAGATGAAGAATCTCAAGATTTAGACCTAACCTTAAACAATTACTCAAACGATAGTGTAGCTGTAAGAGAAAACGTTTCAAATGTAACAATTCATGAGGAAGTAGTAGAAATATCAAATGAAACAAGTATGGTAGGAGCTAAAAATGATCTAAATCTTATAGCGTTCTTAACACAAAGGTTTGATGAGCAAAATGCTAAGATTGATGAGCAAAATGCTAAGATTGATAATTTGAAACAAGATCAAAGTGCTAGGTTTGATGATATGAAGCAGGAATTTGCTAGCATAAGACTAGATCAGGTTAGTACAAAGCGGGAAATAAAAGAGATAAATGATACATTAAGTAAAAATCACAAAGAAATCTACAGCAGAAAACTAATGATCTTGAAATATCAATGTTAGATGTGGAAAAATCAATGCAAAACAAAATCATTCAAATTTCTGATAGGGTCAATGAGGTTAATGGAAGAGTAAATAAATATAAGATCATAGTTGAGCAACAAAATATGACACAAAATGCTATCAATGTAGAAAATAATGAAAGTATCAAGCATGTTGAAAAAGAGGTTGTAGAATTAAACGAAAAAGTAGACAAGGAAATCAAGGTATCATCCTCTTTGAAAATAGATTGTCAAGAAAATACAGCTGCTATAACTGAGGTTAGGAAAAACATAAATAAAATGAACATGTCAACAAAACCGATGTGTAATCATACTGGTAACAATAGTAATTTCGATAGGTTTGAATTCCAAATGCAAATTGACAAAAAGAATCCAATGCATTTCTTAGTAAACTTGACCGAGTATCTTGAGAGAAATGAAATCACAAACTGGATCAAAATTAAAGGTATTTTGGAAAAAAATCTTAATTCCAATTTTGCTCATCGTGATTGGTGGATTTTCATCCGTTTTGATGTAAATAACTTTGAAGAATTTAAAGAGAAATTCATTGCTAGAATGTGGTCAGACGACATTCAGTCATCTGCTAGAAATGATCTGAGATTTGGAAAATATAAGCCAAACTTATCTAAGAATCTTACTGAGTATTATATTTCTCGTTTCAACATTGCTAAGAATCTAATTCCAGCCTTAGATAAAGATACTATTTTCAAGTTTTTGAAAGGTCATTTTGATGAAACCATATCTACAGCTGCTATTATTCGTAACATTAAGACTAGTGATGAGTTTATTTGTTTGTTGAATGAGTTTGACAATACTGACACTTACAAAGTAAACAGACAAATGCCCCGTGATCATAACAATGCTCAAGCTGGAGGTCAAAATAAAACAATAAGTTTTCATCAGAGTGAACATAGGGATGATAGAAATAGGTCTCAGAATTCAAATGGTGTAATGTTTCATGATAATAATAAGCAGTATCAAGGAAGTGGGAATTATTTCCAAAATCGAAGGTACCAAAATGGACCAAACAATAATGGTCATAGAGATAAAAATTTTCAGAATAATTTCAGAGATAATAGATAGTTGATTTCAGATCATCAACTTGTGAATTCAAATCAATCAAATTCAAATCGACCAGCTAACAACTACCAGTTAGATTTCAGCTTCCCACCGCCAGGTTATATGCCTGCTCAAACTTCAAATCAGATGAATGCAAATCGTCCAAGACAGAATGTTCCTTTAAACGAATAATGGGACGACGAAACGACAGCCCTGCTCTCCCAGTTAAGGAAAGGTCAAATTTTGATATAGCTGTAGACATGAATAAAATAAATTTTGAATCTGAAACTTCAAACAGGGTAGAAATAAGAAAGCCAGAATTAATCAGTCAAATTCATTTGCAAGAAAATAGTTGTAAGAATTTAAGTAATGAAGTAATGCCTAGTTATCAAGAAAGTCATATTAAAGCATCAAGTGTTAATATGGTACATACTCCAGAAATTCAGGTAGATGAAGCTATGAATAAATATGAAACTGTTTGTCAAGAAGAACCATACATGGTAGGTTGTATTTTTAATGAACTATTGGAGGAACAAGAGAATACTCCACCTACTGGATATGATTTAGCAGAAATAGAAGTACAAATTTTCAATAAGAAATATCAAATGATTATTGACACTGGCTCTGAGGTAAATGTAATTAATGAGAAACTTGTTGATGAAATGAAGAAAAACAATCTCAAGTTGAACTTAGTACCAGCTCCTAATGTAAGTATAGTTGTAGCTACTGGTATGAGACATAAGAAGGTAAATAAACAGATTATGTTAGAGGTATTTTTTGATAAGTTAGAATTGCCAATAGTTTTTCTTATAGTTCAAGATTTAAATGTAGATATTTTGGTGGGTTGTGATTTCTTGAAAGATGCTGGAGCAGTTATTGATTTTAATCAAAATATGATATCATTGAAGATTGTTGTTTTCCATTTATAAAAAAGGATACCTTGAAGTACAATAGACTTTTTCATGTTAACATAGTAAGAGACCAAGAAACGTTTGATACTTTATGGAATCAGCAGATTGATAATTTAAGATTACAGCTAAGCGATGAATCTCCTGAATTGCTAAACAAATTAATTGAAGTATTTGAAAATAACAAAGATATTTTCTCTGATAGTCCTGGATCTGCAAAAGATTATTTATGTCAACTTAAAATGAAAGATGATGTGAAATTAGATAAGAAGAGTTATCTGATTCCATATCAGTATAGAGATCAAGTTAAGAAAGAATTAAAGAAAATGTTAGATCAGAAAATCATTGAACCAGGTAGCTCTGAATATACAAGCCCTATGGTAGTAGTGAAAAAGCCAAATAATGAAATTCGATTATGTTTAGATGGAAGAGAAATAAATAAGTACATAATAAGGGATTTTACAGAAACTGAACCAATAGATAACTTAATCATTCGATTCAATAAGTGCAACTACATTAGCAGGACTACATGGATTTAGAGGTGACAGGACTAAGGTTAAAATTTGATGATCGATTCGAGGTAGCAGTGTTAGGTATCTATAGGTCACCAAATGGAGACTGGCAAAAATTTTGTGAGCTGCTCCATACACTTTTGGAAATTACAACCGCTCGTTTCACAAATGTTATAGTAGTAGGAGATTTCAATACTGATTTTGCCAGGCAGGATAAAATGACAGAGGACATTAGAGATATTATTAATATGAATAATTTAGAAATTAAGGTCCACGAATATACAAGAGTAACTCGAACTTCACAGACAATCATTGATAATATCCTCACAAATATAGAAGGTTGTAATGTCAGGTTAGGTAGCTCAGATCTATCAGATCATAACTATCAAATTTTAGATGTTAAGTTGCAGGGCCAGAATCCAAGCAGAAAAAAAAAACTTTTGTGGAAGAAATTCAGCAATATGAGCTAGGAAATATAAATTGTTTGAAGCAGGAACTGCTTCAAGAAAATTGGAGTAGTGTTTATAACAGTTGTAACCTGAATTACAAATATAAGCAATTCATTGATACTCTAAGATTTCACATTAGTGTATGCTGTCCAATAAAAAAAGTCAAAGTAAAAAGTAAACTGAACAAAGTAGATGAATGGATAACTAAAGATATTCTTACTCAAAGAAATATTGTTAGAGAAGCTTATGAGGAATTTAAATTAGTGAGGGATGTTCCGAGTGAAGTCAAATACAAATGTCTGAAGAAAAACTATGCAAAAGAAGTGAGGAAAGCTAAGTGTAAGAAAACAGCTGAAATATTAACAACTAGTACCAATTTTAACTCTGCTGTTTGGGAGGTAATTAATAGAAATAGGAGAGCAGCTCAAAAAGATACAGTTACTAATGTCCCTAGGATAATCGATGAACATGGAAATTATATGGATGATAGTATAGACATTTGTAACTTTTTCAATAAGTATTATCAACAGGTTGCATATAATCTCCAAAAGTCACTGAACACTAAATAGTAAGAAATGTCAATTCCTACAATTCAAAAGTAAATATAATTCAGTAGAGGATAGAGAAATAAATGTGTTTGTAGAGGAAAATGAATTAGACCAAGAAGAGAAAGTAGCATTCTTGGGAATTTTATTGGACAGGAAATTAACATGGCATCCTTACATTGAGAGGATATGTAATAAGATATCATCTGGGGTATTTGTCCTGCGGCAGCTTGCTAGGCTGAATGATAAAAAACTACTGTTAACTGCTTACCATGGACTTATACTATCTCATATTAGGTATGCTATTTTAGTATGGGGTAATTCATCTCAACAAATATGGACAGGGTGTTCAAGATTCAAAAGAAGGCACTCAGATGTATAGAGAAAGTGAATAGGTTAGACTCTTGTAGGCCTTTATTTAAAAAGCTTGGTCTATTAACTGTGCCATCTTTGTATGTATATGAAGTTGTAATGCATGTGAAAACGAGTGGTGTGATCCAGAATTCAGATGTTCATGAGTATAATACGCGAAACAGAGCAGATTATCATATAATGGGTCACAATAGTAGGTTATTTGAACAAAAACCAGATTATATTGGTAGGAAATTTTATAACAAGCTACCTCAAATCTTGAAAAGTAATGATGATTTGAAGATTTTCAAAAAACAAATTAAAAAATATTTAGTTGATAGAGCTTTTTATAGTGTACAAGAATTCCTTTCAAACCTAAACTGGGTTGAACTACTTAGTGTTAGAATTATTATGTAATAACATGACTTGTCTTATACTCCATGACTGGAGTCTTTAGGACGTAATCTTAAAAAAAAAAAAAAAAAAAAGTTTTGATCTCACTCAAGGTTTCAATCAGGTAAAATTAACTGAAGATAGTAAAAAGTACGTAGCTTTCAATGTTTTTGGACAGACTTATCAATATACACATCTACCATTTGGATTGAATATTAGTGGTTCTGAATTTATCAACTTGTACAAAATGCTAGGTGAAGAGGTTTGTGAGTTTACTATTGCTTATATTGATGATCTTGCCATTTCTAGTATATCTCCTCAACAACATATCAGTCGAATTGAATTATTATTCAATAAGTTGAGGGAAAGTAATTTGAAGTTGAAACTGAATAAATCGAAATTTATTGCAGATAAGATAAAGTATTTGGGTTTTATTATGAGTAAAAATGGTATTGAAGCAGATGACTCTAAGCTAAATGCTGTTCAGAAATTTCCCATTCCTCAAAATTTGAAACAATTGCAGTCATTCATAGGTCTCTGTAATTTTTACAGAAAGTTTCAGAAAAATTATTCATACTTGACAAATCGTTTTAAGCATCTTCTATGCAAGAAAAATAAATTCATTTGGACTGAAAAAGATAATGATACCTCTCAAGAAATTAAAGATAGGTTTATCGACTGTGTGATCTTGAAACATCCTGATTATAACAAAAATTTCATTTTGGCCACTGATGCCAGTGATGTAGGAATTGCAGCTGAGTTATTTCAGGAAGGTGAAGATAAGGAACACTGTGTCATTGCATATGCTAGCAGAAGCTTAACGAAATCTGAATTAAATTACACAATATGTGAGAAAGAATGTTTAGCTGTATTATTTGGCTTAATGAAACTTCAAAATTATCTTGGTAATCAAAAAATAGTTGTCCGTACAGATCATAAAGCCTTGACCTTTTTAAAACAATGTAAGATAGGACATGGTCGTTTGGGAAGATGGATTCTTGCATTACAGAATTTTAATATTGAGTGGGAATTTGTAGCAGGAAATGATAACATTGTGCCAGATATCATTTCTAGAACTGATTATGAAGGTAATTTACAAAATCGAAATTCAAATGAATTCAAGGTATTAAATATCATTAAGAGTGATAACAAGTTAATTGAAATAGTAAAGAAAATCAAAGAATTTCAAAAAGATGATGTTTGGTTAAAAAATGTAAGAGAAAAGTTAGAGACAGGTGATTTGAATATCAACAAATTTTTTAAAGTAAATGATGATCACTATTAAATCTGTTCACTAGAAAATCTGGAAAGAATAGTTTTTGGAAAGTTTGTGTGCCTTCAGCACTGTATGAAGAATTGATAGTTGAATTTCATGAAAGATTAGGTCATGTAGGTATATCAAAAACATGCAAATTTATTGAAGAAACTTTTTACATAAAAGATTGTTACAGACTTGTTACCAAAACTATAAGATACTGTAAGTATTGTCAACTTGTAAAGACATCAAATGAAAAGAAATTATTAGAAATGCATACCATAATTTCTGAGAAAAAACATCACAAAATGTTCATTGATGTTTATGGAGAATTACCAGGTGGCAAATACAAATGGATGCGCATTATTCATGATGGCTTTACTAAGTTCACAAAGTTGTATCCTTTAGTTAAGGCTAACGCTCATAATTTAGTAAAAGTTGTTGAAAAATATGTAAATGAATTTGGTAAATTTGAATATATAATCAGTGATAATGGTACTTGTTTTCAAAGCAGATTGTGGAAGAATCTATGGAAGATTAGGTATAAAATATTACTACATTTCAGTTTATCATCCCCAGGCAAATCTTAGTGAAAGACCATTGAAAGAGGTCAATCGCATATTGAGAACTTACGTTCCTGTAAATAAGCATAATATTTGGTACAAGTATATTGATAAGGTTGAATTTGTCATCAACAAAAATTTTCATGAATCAACTGGTCACATACCCATGGAGCTTATGATGAATCATAAACTAGCACATCTTGTTTTTAAGTATATCAAATATCCTGTAGAAAATAAGTTTGAACTTGAAGAAGAAGGTATCAGAAACAAACGAATACTGTACAGAATAAAGAATAGAGGTGTCATCAGAAGATTCAAACAGAATATGCATAATAAACCCAAGTATAAATTCAAGGTTGATGATCTAGTAATTCGAAATTACATTTTGTCGAGCAAGCTGAAGAAGTTTTCTGCCAAGCTGTGTCCTAAATATCGTGGACCTTACATAGTAAGAGATGATCTCAATAAAGGGTGTTTCAAACTTGAAGAGATAAGTACAGGTGAAATTATGAGAGTCAATCAATATATGATGAAGAAATACCATCAGAAAGCACACAATGATTAGGAATCCTGTGTTATGCCGGGATTCAGAATAGCATAATCGCTACGCAGTGTATGGTAAGAGTCCATAATTGTGTCTTTTTTCTTTCCTGTAGCCTATTTTTCTTGGCCCTTAATCTTTTCAAATTTCGATTCTTTCCTGTCTTTGTGTAATGTTAAGTAAAATTCTTCTATGATGCATATCTTAACCAATCTTGTCCATAGTCATTTGAATTTGTATTTTTTCTGAAATAATTTTGGAAGTTAAAATAGTAGCTTATTTTCCTAATCTTTAAATTGTTGATAGAACTTAACTTTTCTAAAATCTATCCATTGTAGTGTAAATAATTGTTTGCTTGCGGTATATTTTTTCATCATGTATTACATATTTTAATTATGTCTATTTTTTTGTCAAGTATCATATTAGGTAACTAGGTTTTTCAGAGCAAATTATGTCCCATTTTCTTATTTTCAGTATATTTTTATTAAATATACTTCCTTATGGAAGTTCAGTACTGACATGTAGGATAGGCTCTAATTAATCTTTCTCTTCCTTGTATTATTTAGGAAATTTATTTACCCAATTTTCTTTTTCTCTTGTTGTATTTTTTAGGGAACTTATTTACCCATTATCCATCTTGATCATCTTTGTATTGTAATCTTGAAATGTTTGTACTTATTATACAGTCCTCAATTATGAATTTATTGAAAATAAATGGTTCAATTTAGAACATGTTGAAATTTAATCTTATGTATAAATTCTTTTGTTATAATAATAAAACTTCAAAATTTGAAAGTATTAATGAATTGTGTCACCATATATATGAGATGTATTAATGAAAGTTAACTTGAATAATAATGTTTTCATTAAATAAAAACGTCTTGTGATGAGATAAAGTTAAAATTTCACTAACGTTTTGTAATTGATGTCTTTTTCTAAATGTTTAAAACTGTTTATTCTATAAATTTTGATATGATTGATTATCGTTTGAAATGGATGCTGGAGTGTATGTAGAAATTTTAGTGGGGTTTGTTGATTAGAATTTTGCTGGTATGTGATTGTTTTTTGAGATGTAACCCATTATTGCCTAAAGAAGAATAACAGAGGTTATGACTTAGAGAGGCAGTAATGAGATAATATTTTTTGTGTTGATTACTTATGTTGATTGCCATAGATGAAAAATAATGATTATAATGTTGATTGCCATAGATGCAGATGATTACTTATGAATATGATTGCCTTTGAAGCAAAATATTATTGATGTTTTGAATGATTTCTTGTTTAATGATTGATAGTAAAGTTCTGTCATGAATGTAGTTTGTGTTTAGAACATTGAAAAGTCGAAATAAACTATAGTATCCAACAAACGATGATTAATAATATTGAATAATTTGCTTTTTATAAAATATTTGAACAATGAATAAATGGAAATGAAATTATTTTTTCTATTAAAATTTTGTAATTGATGTCTCCAAATTTCACAATATATGTATTGCTGACTGTATAATAAGATGTTAACAAATTTCATTTTCATATTGATTATATACTTAGAAATAATTTTCATGTGTATTAGATTGTATTGGTATCCAAATCAAAATTTCCTTTTAGTTTATAAGCATTTTAAGATAACAGGTACAGCATGGACATTAACATTGAAATAATTATCACGTGAATCTCGAAATTGGCAACAAGTGAACGCCATGAAGTGTGTTAAGAACATTTGGGTGATTTTCGAACTAGTGTGACTCATCAATTGGATATCTACGCCAATATCTACACCAATATCTACACCAATAACTACACCAATATCTACACACCATAACTACACTATGCCTATGCCAATATCACGCCAATATCTACACAATAACTACGCCACTATCTACACTGATGCCTATGCCAATATCAACGCCAATATCTATGCTGATCTATACCATATCCCACACCATAACTACGCCACTATCTACACTGATGCCTATGCCAATATCAACGCCAATATCTGCTCTGATGTCAATGTCAACGCCAGTATCTACGCCAATATCTACACCAATATCTACACCAATAACTAAGCCACTGATATGGCATAGGCATCGGTGTAGTTATTGGTGTAGATATGGCGTTGACATTGACATCAAAGCAGATATTGGCGTTGATATTGGCATAGGCATCAGTGTCAACGCCAGTATCTACGCCAATATCTACACCAATATCTACACCAATAACTAAGCCACTGATATTGGCATAGGCATCGGTGTAGTTATTGGTGTAGATATTGGCGTTGACATTGACATCAAAGCAGATATTGGCGTTGATATTGGCATAGGCATCAGTGTAGGCATCTACACTGATGCCTATGCCAATATCAACGCCAATATCTGCTTTGATGTCAATGTCAACGCCAATATCTACACCAATAACTACACTGATGCCTATGCCAATATCAACGCCAATATCTGCTTTGATGTCAATGTCAACGCCAATATCTACACCAATAACTACACCGATGTCTACGCCAATGCCTGCGCCAATGCCTGTGCTGATGCCAATGCCAATATCTACGTTGATGTCTACACCGATGCCTGTGCCAATGCCAATGCCGACACCAAAGCATATGCCAACGACAATGCCAACGCTTATTGCTGACCATGTAACTCAAACTTCAACACTACCACATTACCTGGAGGTAATTGCCATCCATGTTCACGTTTGCAACTTTGAATTCAGAATAACAGTCACAGTATCATGAAAGAATTGATTCAAAATCCTCTCCTAATTATTCCTGTATGCAGAACTCTAAACATTGAAAGCTGAAAATATCAAAAAACCAAACCTTACCTAAATTAATCCTCACCTAAGTTAATCCTGTATGCAGCGTCTATCTCTTTTCCAAAAAACAAATTACATTGTCATTTCAAGCCTGAAATGTACATTGTATAATTACAAATATGATACAAAATTTACGTGACTCTGTATCGAGTTTGGTATGCAGCCGTCTACTACAAGCATGAGGCAATGCTAACTGAGATGTCACCTGTATTGAGTTTGGTATGCATCAGTCGACTACAAATATCAGCCCAACTCTACGAGTATTCGGATCACACTGACGTCATCACACTGGAGTCACACTTAACTGAAAATCATACTGAGTGCCTTAACAGACTGTTTTCCAAAATTTGCATCGATAAAATCAACCGCATCAATGGTGAACATTTTTTGATTTATTGAAATTTTATGTGAAAATTGTAACCGAACTGGCGGGTAGGTCTGGTAGCGGGCCCAACCAGTTCGGACATAAACTTAAACCTAGTTAGGAGGTCGGCCCAGTCCTGCCTATACGACCCTGGAAGAGGCCCTCTGAGTTCAAGTGGGTTGAAATCTCAACCCCAATGGGAAAGAGGCACAAACTCCTCCAGGAGACGCAGACCACAGCAGAACTGTTCGACTCTCCCTCTTATCTATTTAACATGCCTTAACTAAGTGAGAACAAGGCGACTGGAGAAACAACGACTGTTGAAATGAAATAGATTTAATTTACGAAATAAATTGAATAGATCAATATTATGTATCCCTCACTAGTTCGCAAGAATGTCCAATTAGTTGTTAACGTTGAAACATAAAATTCTTCTCAACTCACATTAAATTCGAATTTTAATACTACACCAAATTAATGCCTTAGACATCGGCTTAAAAAGTAACATAGGTACACACATTTAAATACTCTCTACATCATAAAATATGCAACTGTCGTCAGGATAATTGTTAACAAAATTATAACTGTCTTCTCGATAATGGTACAATTGAATAAAATGGACAAATTTATTATAAGTGTTCCTCAATAGTAGGCGAGAGTATCCAATTAGCTGTTAACGTTGGAATATAAAAACCCTTCGCCACTCTCGTCCAAATCAAATTCTAATAAAACACTAACATTTCAATTAAATAACATTCAGAGTAATTATCAACTTGGTCAATTAAATAATATTAAATAATAATAGCACAGTACAACCTATCTCTTACTCCAGCCGCCAAATAGACTAAGATAAAAGTAATTCTCGACAATTTCAAAGGGAAGGTTCGGTCAAATATTAATCAATTATAGTGGCCAGAATAGATTCACTCACCCGTGATAATAATTCCGAGGGTCACCGTTCGCTCAGGAGTCCATCGCTGACTGACTCGAGGGCTGTCCATGGACATTACCCTAGCCTAAAACGCTTGGGAAACTCACCTTTTTCTCACGGCAGAGAAAGAGTGAGAGCTCAAAATTGGATGGAGAAAGAGATAGTTCCTCGTGGAAAACTGTCACCAGATTGCAGTTTTTTCTCCACGAGGCAGAAGAATACGCTGTACTGTGCACAATTCTTATATTCTAAAACGCAATAATCTATTTCTCACACTAGAGAAAATTGAAATACCCTTACGTCTAGAAAAAAAATGAACATTAGAAAATTCAGTCCGATCACGCCATCGAGTCCAAAGTTCAATGATTTTAGATTGGCGTATCATGAGAAATAAAAAAATTAAATTAATTCACCTCCTCTCAATAATTCTACCCATTTACATTGCACCCCCCTTCGGGGAAGGGTGGACATCCCCTTCCGCACTTCTAACCGCACTCTCTTTCTTTGACACCTTGGGAACTTTGGCTTTGTTTATGGCACTATCACTAGAACTCACTTGTTGGGTGGTGGTCACCTGGGGCAGAGGTGCAGGCGCCTCCTCGCCGCTGGGGGTGGGGGCGGTCTGACTGGTCAGCAGCCTCCAGGCCACCGCGCCGCCGGACAGTGCCATTACCATAGTGACCGCTGCTATAACGTAGTACCAGCAGGGAACCAGCTGGTCAGAAGACTCCTCCGCCTCCAACTCTCGTAGGGAGTTCATCAAGTGGTTGACCGTGACCTCTTCCACTCCACTCGTTCCAGGCCAAGCACGACCTTCTTGCAGACGTCTCGCCAGCTGCAGGCGAATCTGGGAAGCCGAGAATCGACCCTCAGCCAATGACAGGGCCGCTGGGATGTCGATGGCCACTGGCCTCAGTCGCACCTCGGTTCGACCACCAAGGCTGGTTGGTGCAGGAATCTGATAAGAGGGGTGACTGAGTGTGCACCCCTTTATCGCTCGCATCGCTCCAGTGCCATGAAGGTGTAACTCGTTCACAGTCGTCTGCCCGCCCGTCTTGCATTGAGAGACGAATCGTTTCTCCATTGACAGGCTATATATCCAGCTGTTATCGCTCCGACGCCATAGCCAGACGTCAGGATGATCCTTAGTCAGCACAAGACGTGTGCAGTGCTGACGGGCGAGCGTGATCTCTCCCAGGAACAAGAGGCTCAGACAGGACGGGTGGTGTCTGGCATAGAGTGGTGAAAATGCTGGACAAAGGGTGAGCGAGCCCACTCGGTTACACTGTTCAAGCATTGATTCACTCAATGTGGAATAACGGTCTCTGTCCTTGCTGACAAATAGAATTGTAGAGTCGAGTTGGTAACGCACACTCACATTAGTGTGGAAGTCCTTGACTGGGAGTACAAGTGCCTGAAACATATCAAATCTGCGTCCAATTGAAGAGAGGGGTACAGTCAACAATAGTTTAATCACTTCACCACTGGTTACCGCACAAGTCTTTATCAACTGGTAAAACGCCATCACTTGAGAAATGTCTGTTCCAAAAACTAATTCTAAGCCACTAGGTAAACTTGACCGAACCTTTAACAATATATTTCTTAATTCTAAAGGCGATAATAAATTCATACTCAATTTGCCGCTAGCAGCATCATTTAGACATTGTAAAATTTTTCTTAAATCTATTAGGGCCTTAAAAGTAGCAAGTTCTAATTCTTCTAACGCAGTAGAAGTATCCATATATACATGTAGTAAGTTCTCTACTTCAATAGTTTTCTTATTAGTTGTCAAAAATTGATTCATGAGAACAGTTAGATTACCATAGATTTCTTGTGAAACCCTTCCTAACTCTTGATGATTACGCTCCGTTTTCCGACTGAGTTCTCTAGTAACGGTCAAGTGTTCTCCTTCAATGTGTATTAAACTGGCAGTTTTCAATTTCGTCAACTCTTCGCTGTGTTGTACCTTCTCTAAGTCCTCACTCTCGGCTACTCCAAATAAAATATGAAGGATCTTCCCCCCCAAGTTTATTAATCCTCTACGGCTCCGTCCATAGTACAGATCGGTTAACGTTTGTACAATATCTTTTAATTCATTTTCCATTGTTATTATTCGTTGAAGTACTTTATGTTGAACTCCTAGAGCAGGGAGTTTCTCGGCCGCTTGTGCTAGCAGGAACGCTGTATCCTCTGTTCGTCCCTGAAGTTCGGCTACTTCTTGTCGAGTTTCAGTGAGATTGATTTCGATGACGATGGTCCACTTCTCTCCGGTAATAAGCGCCTCTCCCATACTTTCGAACCATACTCCCTCCTTGTTAGCTTCGTGTGGAGAGTTAGACATCACACCTGTAACCAATTATATTCGATGTTCTATTCTGTCAGAGTTGCCTTTATTCCACCCTTATTCCACCATAATTCCACCACACCTCCATTAATTTTTATGGGTTGACAATTTGGTTACCCATTCATTCAATTCCGATCAATTCCAATTAAAAACCGGTTTTAATGTCAAGTGCCAATTGAAGTTAACAATTTCTCTGAACAACGGTGACTCAATGTTCATTGTTGGCCTAGGAACGCTGATTCAACAAGGCTGTCACAAGGTAGAACCGTTGACCTACAATGTAAACATTGGACTCCATTGTTATAGTTACAACTGTCGCCGCTAGATTGCGTAAGATTCCAATCGCAGAAATTAATAAATTTTTCTCTAATATTTTTCTCACGGCTGTCGTTCGTTTACCCGCGTGAACATGGTTGCCGTTTCTATTGAGTTGTGGTAAACAATGGGTATTAGCTTAGGCGTGTTTGTCACTTTTCTTCTATCATGTAATTCGATACAATAAATTACCTTCCGTCACAATAATTCAACCCGTAATCTTGAACAAATCATTTTCCTAGATTATAGGCCTGCTTGCAAACCTTTCTATCAATCATAATAATATTATTCTATAGTCTCTATCGTCGTCATTCGTCGTTTATTGGTTTTATTCACATTTGTATTGAAGTACATTTTATCACAACAAAATTTTACTACTAAAATTCTTTCACTACTAAATCCTTACTAAAATAAATTGGAACGTTTCTTGTTCTCTTCTAGAACGTGGGCCTATTCCAGGGAAGTTCAACCAGGGCTCGGTTTGAGTACTACCGCCTACTCAATTCAACGATAGCCCTTACCCCTTATGGTTTTCACTAACCAACTGGTCATCCCTTACCGCAACAGCAATTATAACGTTCTCGAATCAGATACAATAAATTCGTAATATTTCCATTGAAAATATTCATAAAATATTCCACAAAATTCAATGACAATTCAATATTATACAGTTGCAATTATTCTCAACACGACTTACAAGGTAACAATTTAACAATAACTAAACATCAATCCTCATCAATCTAATCTCAATTATAAAATTACAATCAATTACTGCATCTCTGTATCGAAATTAATTTTTATACATCATAGTCACGTAATCTAAAACAATTCTTCCTAACACATTGAACTACAATAATCACGAAATCATCAATATCATCATAACATAATACAACAGTTAATATTTCATAGTCTTGGACTCAATCAAATTAATCGTTATCAATCAAAACATCAAATAACCATAAGCACTCGTTATCGAATTACTCTTCAAGTACAACATAAATCAATAATTCATCGAAATCATATTCTCATCGGAATCATAGTTATTGAATCGCGATTAAGGATACATTACAATAATTCATCATTACATAAAAATTATACACAGTAGTCGTCAGCAATCGATAATAGCATTAATTTCCGTAAGCAGCATATGAGTCAGCAACTCCATTTATCACTCATCATTTATCGCACCTTATTCATAATCACATGTAAATCAACAAAATAACGTAGCAGTTCTAATCTATAATCGTCTAGTATTCATCAACATCATAATAACGTCATCGTCTTATCAATATTCGTTCATCTTCATACTAATCGTAAATCGTTTTTTTTTTTTGTAAACTAATTCCTTAATAGTTTGTTTGTCGGATCTACCTTCATCTCATTTCGAAGCGATTAGCAAGCCATTGTGTATGCCTTGACATCTTATAACAATAGGCGGCTGTCCGTCTTCTTTCCTTCATTTCATTTCGCTCGTGAATAGTGTATTGATCTATCACACTCATTCATTCTCGATAATAATATTATGAAATTTAATATTATTCATGGTCTTTTTTTTTTCATCTCGATACAATAGCTTCTTACTCGAAATTCCTTTCCTATTTCGTTCTACTCCAATTATCACGTAATTATACTCCATTCAATCGTTACATCAAATACGTTACATTCATTAATTTTTCCGTACGAATTCATTCAACACTCTTTCCTTAAATACGGTTTTCCTACACTAATTTTCGAACGCAGTTTTCTGACATGCTCGGGTCATAATTTTCTCATTTTCCAAATATCGTTCGCCTACCCTAATTTTGAACGCAGTTTTATGACATGCTCGGGTCATATTCTCCTTATTCCTTATACTCTAGGTGATTGTGCGTGCTCTCGATCGCAGAGGATATGGTGATCTCTGCTCCAGGTTTACACGCTCGGTTGGTTCAAAAGTGAGGTCCCGTGAATCGTCATCAAAAACGTTATCCGGTGAAGAGGGCTCCATCACTTCCACGTTTCCTTCTTCTGATCCCATCTCGTCATTGTTGTCGACGCGATTTCGTGATTCCTCAACATATTCATCTTCGTCGCTATCTGGCTGTTGATAAGGTTCTTCTTCTCCATCTGTTTCGTTCATGTATTCGTCATTGTCCATTATATCGTTCTCGACTTCCTTCTCTGCTTCTGAGTCATTGGTACTTTGTTTCTCCTTGTTACTAGATTTCAGCCTATTTACGTGCACTACGACTTGTCTCCCATCTGGTAGTTGTAATGCATAGTTCACTATCGATAACTTTTTAACAATGATAAATGGTCCATTCCAGGGTTGGTGGAATTTGGTCGCCTCTCCCGGTTTGACAGCAGGGTCGTATAGATAGACTGATTCTCCAACTGCAAATTCTCTCAGCTTTCTCCCTTTATTGATTATCTTAGATCTTTTTTCAGCAGATTGCACGGATTTTTCGTGGGTTGTTCTGTAGGCTTGTGACAATTTATTCCGCAGTTTGATTAGATGGTCGCCCACGGCCGTCTCCTGGACTTCCCTTGGGATTACACAGGTCCCTGGAAATATCATCTCTCTTCCGTGTAGCAGATAATAAGGGGAGTATCCAGTCGATGCATGAGGGATAGATCTATAGGCGGCTAATACATACGGTAGCCATTTATCCCAGTCAGCTCCATCCCTCTGTACATAGTGTGCAATTGATTCATTCAGTGTCCTATGCAGGCGCTCCAATCTACCATTTCCTTCGGGATGGTATGCTGTCGTCCTCAACTTCTTAACTCCTAATAGTTTACACACCTCGGTGAACAGTTGGGAAAGAAAGTTGCGGCCTTGATCGCTAAGAAGTCGTCCTGGTACGCCGTGTCGGGTGATAACGTGGGTAACAAACACACGTGCGATCGTCTCTGCTGTCTGGTCGCGAACTGGCACGGCCTCTGCGTAGCGGGTGAAATGATCAATGAAACTAACGTAGTATCTATTGCCAGCTTGTGTTACAGGCAATGGACCGACTACATCGACACTTATCAGTTCAAACGGATATCCAGGTTCCTCTGCAGTTTGTAAGGGTGCTTTTAACATGATGGGTGTTTTCCTTCGAGCACACTCATGACATCTCATTACGAAATTTTTTACATCTTCGTCTATACGTGGCCAATAGTAACGTTGTTTTATCAAGCGGCTTGTTCGTTCTCGTCCTGGATGGCCCGCCCATGGCACGCTGTGGTTGAGCTCGATTATATTCATTCGCATAGATTGGGGTATAGCTAATTTCCACTGTCTGTTCTCTTCTATATTTTTAGTCCACCAGATTATTCCGTTTTCGCATTGACCCTCTCCGGTTTGTAGAATCTTATTACACCAATCATCCCCTTTTTGTTCTTTGACTATTTCTTCCTCTGATAATTCACAGTTTTCAATCGTCATTACAGCTCGACTAAGAGCATCACAATTTACATGTTTCTTCCCAGGTCGATGCACCACACTGTACTCGTATTCGGATAATCTTAAGGCCCATCGTGTCAACCGTGAAGAAGGATCTCTCAAACTCAGCATCCATTTTAGGGCTGCATGGTCAGTGATAAGAGTAAACTTTCTTCCCAGGAGATAACATCTGAACTGGGTGGTTACTGCCCATATTATGGCTAAGAGCTCTCTTTCAGTTGTCGAATAGTTCCTTTCGGCTGTATTCAATTGTCTACTTGCATAGGCGATAGGTCGTTCCTCTCCATCAAAGTCTTGTGATAGTATTGCACCAACAGCCACCCCTGATGCATCGGTTGCTACTGTGAATGGTTTTGTAAAATCAGGAAAGGCTAGCACTCGGTCTGAACATAGGGTCTGTTTCAAGCTGTTGAATGCCTGTTCTTGTATAACTCCCCAATCGAATTTCACTTCCTTCTTTGTTAATTGAGTCATTGGTCGTGCTATTTCCGCAAAATCTGGTACAAATCTCCTGTAGTAGCCAGCTAGACCTAGAAATCCTCTTACTTCTTTCACGGTTTTTGGAGTTGGGAATTTTGCTACTGCTTCTATTTTCGACGGGTCAGGTTTCACTCCTTCTGCTGATACTACATGTCCCAAATATTGTACTTCCTCCTTTCCAAAATGACATTTTTCTAAATTGGCTTTCAAGTTTACATTCTCCAAAATTCCAAGTACTTGGTCTATCCGTTTGGCATGCTCTTGAATTGAACTACTGGCTATCACTACGTCATCTAAATATACGAAACATCCAGTACCTTTTACGGAGGCAAGAATATTGTCCATTAGTCTCTGAAACGTTGCTGGTGCTCCACATAGCCCGAACGCCATACGTTGGTATTCAAAATGCCCGCCTACCGTTGTGAACGCCGTCTTTTCTTGATCTTCCTTAGCAATTTTAATCTGGTGGTATCCAGCAGTCAAATCGAGTGTAGAGAAATAACAGCAGTTTCCCAGATGTTCTAAAGTTTCGTTGATTAGAGGCAACGGATAGGCATCTGTTTTCGTAACTTCATTAAGGGCGCGAAAATCAGTACAAAAACGGTATTTTATTGTTCCGTCAGTGGATTTTTTCTTGACTAAAACAACTGGCGCACTATACGGACTCATAGATGGTACGATTACTCCCTTGTTAAGCATATCCGAAAGGTGTTCCTCTACTACTGGTCTTAAATGAAAGGGGACTCTGTACGGTCTTTTCCTGATGGGTCTGTCGTCTGTGGTTGGAATCTTATGTTCTACAGGAACATTACAACCCTCCGTATCTGGTTCCCCAAACACTGCCCAATATTTCATTAGAACAGGCTCCAGGATTGCTCTCTCTCTTCCTGGAAGGTGAGCTATTTTTTCTTTTATCTTCTGACGAATCTCTTGGCTATCACTTTCATCCTGCGATATGGTTGCTATAAATGGTCCAATATTTTCATGATCCAATAATTCACCGGTTCCAATTACTGTCTTCTTCTGTAATTTTATTGCGTTCTCTGTCACGTTAACTATGGAAGTGGTTACACATCCTTTCTTAGGTATGGCTAGAGCTCTGCTAACATACAAACCCGGTATCTGATGGTGAGGTTCAATTAATATCGGATTACCGTGTAAATCCCCATCAATTGACAATTTGATCAACAACTCCGACTGTGGTGGTATCACCAAGAATTTGGAATTCCTCAATTCATAAGTGAATTCGTCATAAGCACGGTTTTTTGAAACTGTACCGCGCGCGGTGACGTCACAGTTTGAAGCTCTCCCTATGCAGGCTACAGAGGGAATTTCGTTTCGGCCGCATTGCCGTGGTGACTGGGAATTTCCCTGCGGGTGGGAAATTTTCATAGGTTGCGGAACATTTGATGTCGGCTGTTGGTTAATCTGGATGCGCGCGCAAGGCTGACCCTCCTCCTCCTTCATCACAACTCGTCTCGTTACATTCTTGTTCTCCTCCTTCTTCTTCTTGTCGGCCTCTCTGCTTTGTGCGGTATTTCGTTTCTCGCTATCAATTCTATCTCCTTGTGCTCCGTCGTTTGTACGCTCCACTCCCTGGTCACTGTTATCATTGTCTATCGGTCTCTCTTTCTTCTCTCTATCCGTTCCACTTCGTTCCACGATATGCACTGCGCTGACTGGCGATCCTTGTCGCTTATCGCCTATTTCATTATACTCATCTTCTTCTGGTGCGACTCCACAACACGTTATTCGTTTTCTTTTCACGTCTATCACTGCTTCAACTCTGTCTAGGAAATCAGCTCCTAAAATGCCGTCAGCTTGTATTGCGATTTCGGCTATAGAGAAAGGGTGAACAAAATTCAAGTGTGCTATCCGACAATTTAAATATTGTATGCCGAATACCCCCAGTGTAGCGCCGGTCACTCCCCGTGATCTTGAGTGTTTTTTCGATAAATCCACGCCTTCTATAGGATACTTCAGGATGGATATCTCGGCTCCGGTGTCCACTAGCAGGGTTCTCGTCTCTCCCTCTATGCGTAGTCTGACGTAGATGTTGTTCGTCTTGCCTGCTGCAATACAAGGTATCCAATCTACTGGTCCATTTTGGGTCTGGCCGGCATCTGGACCTCTGATACCTGGCCGTTCCCATTTGGGTGATTTCGGATATTATCATTTTTTGCTCCCTGTCCACGAGTCGGGCAGTTGAATGAGAGGTGATCGGGCGCCCCGCACGAAAAACAAAATTTCGGCCTTGCTTGTCCTCCGTCTCGACGTCCACCTCTCGATGTTCGGTTCGGCTCACTCGGATTCGTTCTCTTCCTCCTTGTGGCGCACTCTCTCCCATAATGACCGAACCCTCCGCACTCGTAGCAGGTGTCTTTCTGGTTGCCTCGTTTCGGAGTAGACTCGTCTCTACGTTCAACTTTTCGACCTTGTATTAAATTGACATTGACGTCATTATTCATATATTCAGTCACTATTGGGAAAATATTATTACTGGAGTTAATTGAGGGTTGTGCCTCTGCCGTTCGCTCTGCTATTCCGATCGCCTCCTCCAAGTCCTTGGGTGGGAATACTTGTAGCGTGGTCGCTGCTGGGCCCTTGATCCCTCGTACGAAGGCAGCCAGGAGAGTGCGTTGCAGCTGGGCACGCGTCCACTCAGCCTCTTGTCGGTTGCTAGGAGCTGGCATCGCCTTCAATCCCATTTCTCGGCATCTATCAGCAAATGCACGTGCGCTCTCTCCTACATTTTGCTGTACCGTACTCAGTGATAACAGCCAGCGTTCGGGGTCGATGGATCTTTCAAATCTTTGGAGAAGTAGCTTCCTAAAATCTTCAAAAGTTGCTGATTCGAGTGTAAGCTCTGGGTGGGCTTCAATACACGATGCAGCCGCTCCCGTCGATTTCAAACGACAAATCAATTTTTTGTCTTGATCGTCCCAACTTCCCGTTTGAGCTACAAGGTCGATGTTTCGTAGAAACTCTCGTACATTTTGGGTGCTTGATTCACCTGAGAAATTTTTAATGAGTGATTGTAATCCTAAATCTTTTCGCTTCGCCACCTGCCTAGTGTTACTGCTACTTCCGGAAGCCTGATTTCCGGCAGCGTCCCGGTTGATTTGTTCTGTCAATTCCCTGTTCTGTTGTCTTAATCTTGCTAGCTCCTCCCTCTCCGTGGTCGTCTCGTTCTGATCTTCCGCATCTGACATGATTGTGGATAGGTGGTAACTATTCTCTATATCTATCTACTCCGAATTAAAGGGTGAATTTGAAGGGTCACTTGAATTGAATCAGAGTTAATTAACTCAAATTAATTCTCTTAAATCAATCAATCAATCAAATAGTCAAAAATTCCTAACAGTGCATCGATCATTTCAATAAGCATTGAGAACACATTGTGTGCGTAATGGTTGAAACTTGGCATAAGGTCAACTATGATTGATACAAGCTCTACAATGAATTCGGCGACATTGTATGATAATAATCTACGACCATTAGGCATTTTTGCAGCCTAATCCCACCGCTGGGGCCACCAAATAATGTAACCGAACTGGCGGGTAGATCTGGTAGCGGGCCCAACCAGTTCGGACATAAACTTAAACCTAGTTAGGAGGTCGGCCCAGTCCTGCCTATACGACCCTGGAAGAGGCCCTCTGAGTTCAAGTGGGTTGAAATCTCAACCCCAATGGGAAAGAGGCACAAACTCCTCCAGGAGACGCAGACCACAGCAGAACTGTTCGACTCTCCCTCTTATCTATTTAACATGCCTTAACTAAGTGAGAACAAGGCGACTGGAGAAACAACGACTGTTGAAATGAAATAGATTTAATTTACGAAATAAATTGAATAGATCAATATTATGTATCCCTCACTAGTTCGCAAGAATGTCCAATTAGTTGTTAACGTTGAAACATAAAATTCTTCTCAACTCACATTAAATTCGAATTTTAATACTACACCAAATTAATGCCTTAGACATCGGCTTAAAAAGTAACATAGGTACACACATTTAAATACTCTCTACATCATAAAAATATGCAACTGTCGTCAGGATAATTGTTAACAAAATTATAACTGTCTTCTCGTTAATGGTACAATTGAATAAAATGGACAAATTTATTATAAGTGTTCCTCAATAGTAGGCGAGAGTATCCAATTAGCTGTTAACGTTGGAATATAAAAACCCTTCGCCACTCTCGTCCAAATCAAATTCTAATAAAACACTAACATTTCAATTAAATAACATTCAGAGTAATTATCAACTTGGTCAATTAAATAATATTAAATAATAATAGCACAGTACAACCTATCTCTTACTCCAGCCGCCAAATAGACTAAGATAAAAATAATTCTCGACAATTTCAAAGGGAAGGTTCGGTCAAATATTAATCAATTATAGTGGCCAGAATAGATTCACTCACCCGTGATAATAATTCCGAGGGTCACTTTCATTAGGATCCAAAACCGCATCTTGGCTTCTGGATTCAGGTTAGAGTCACACGAATACGTTGTTCCCGCGAATTAATTTATTGTTCTCACGGAAAATAATCACACGAATAAGTTCCACAAAATATATCAGAAAACTACAGGCGAACTTTATCGTTCATACTTCAGGAATAAGTTCAACAAATTAGCCTATAACGAAAAACTGGAACCAATCCTTATTGTCCGTATCGCTCGAATAATTTCAACAATATTATAACGAAACACAAAGAAAGATTCTATCGTTCATATCTCACGAATTGTTCAACATAACACAACGAGTACAACGAATTAATTCGACATCAACTAAACACTAAAGACAAATTTTATCGCTCGTAGCACGCGAATAATTACAACAAATATAACGAATCAATTGAACTTGATTTTTATCGTTCGAATCACAAAATAAATTTAACAAAATATAACAATTAAAACTTATTTCACCGCAGTGCGTCTCGCGTTCGAGAGTAACCGTTCGCTCAGGAGTCCATCGCTGACTGACTCGAGGGCTGTCCATGGACATTACCCTAGCCTAAAACGCTTGGGAAACTCACCTTTTTCTCACGGCAGAGAAAGAGTGAGAGCTCAAAATTGGATGGAGAAAGAGATAGTTCCTCGTGGAAAACTGTCACCAGATTGCAGTTTTTTCTCCACGAGGCAGAAGAATACGCTGTACTGTGCACAATTCTTATATTCTAAAACGCAATAATCTATTTCTCACACTAGAGAAAATTGAAATACCCTTACGTCTAGAAAAAAAATGAACATTAGAAAATTCAGTCCGATCACGCCATCGAGTCCAAAGTTCAATGATTTTAGATTGGTGTATCATGAGAAATAAAAAAATTAAATTAATTCACCTCCTCTCAATAATTCTACCCATTTACAAAATTAAATGTAACAATTCATCAATTCATTTAAAGAAAAAAAAACCTAATAATAATTTTTTTATTCAACATACTAAATTTTTTTTATGCAATAAAAAATTGAATTTTTTATTTTCTCGAAAATCCATGATGTAGGCTAACCATCATGAAAATCATGAAAAATGCTCACCCTGCAATATATATTGGTGACTTCAAAAGTCATCATGAGACTTGGAGATACCGAACCAATGATGCAAACGGAATAGCACTGACTGACTGGGCTGAGGATAATGATATTCAGCTAATATTTGATGCTAAGAACAGAGCAAGCTTCCACTCTGCTGCATGGAATAGTGACTCAAATCCTGACCTTTGCTTTGCCTCGGCAGATGAAGGCAGATATTACCCAAACAGATGTAATGTCCTGTCAAACTTCCCTCACAGTCAGCACAGGCCTGTTCTCATTGAGACTGGACTACAAATCCCACTCATCCAATCAATTCAGCAACCTAGATGGAATTTCAAAAAGGCTAACTGGAGTGGTTTTACAGAAGAATTGGATAAATGCATCCGTTGGATCCCTCCAGAGCCTGAAAACTATAAAAGATTCATAGGCATTGTTGTAGCAATGGCCAAGAAACATATTCCAAGAGGTTTCAGGAAGGAATATATCCCGGGATGGAGTGAAACGAGTGAACATCTCTATAAGCAATTCCAGAAAAAGAATGACCCAAAGATTGCAGAAGAACTCCTGAGGAGTTTGGATGAGGCACGCAGAGAGAAATGGTCCAGCACAATGGAGAAGATGGATTTCAGACATTCCAGCCGCCGGGCTTGGAGTCTTCTCAGGAAGCTGGGCAGTGCGAAAATTGTCACCCATCAGGGCGGCCATATTCATCCTAATCAGGTGGCAGAACAAATTGTTAGGACATCAAAGGCCCCAGGCTGCCTGGACCATGCAATAAGGGTGAAGAATAAGCTAAGGGAGATGAAAGCAACTGTTCCAGAAGACTCAAGTCTGTCCAGTGATTTCACGGTTGAGGAGGTAAATGTTGCACTTCGCAATACAAAGCCTGGTAAGGCACCGGGGTTTGATGGAATCCATCCAGAGTTCCTGCTCCATACAGGAAAGCGTGTCAGACTGTGGCTCTCTCGGTTCTATACAAGGATCTTTCAGAATGGCTATCTCCCAGCAGAATTCAAGGAGTCAAAAATTGTGGCAATCATAAAACCTGGCAAGCCTTGTGATGATGTTAAGAGTTACCATCCGATTGCTCTGCTCAGTGTCAGCTATAAATTGCTTGAAAGGCTCATCTATAACAGGATCAGCCCAAAAATACTGGAACATGTTCCAATTCAACAAGCAGGATTTCGGCCAAACCGGAGCTGTGCAGACCAGGTTCTTGCATTGACAACACATAATGAAGCGGGTTTCCAGAAAGGCTTGAAGACGTCTGTTGCTTTAGTGGACCTGAGTGCTGCATATGACACAGTGTGGAGAGAGGGCCTCATATTCAAACTCCTACAGGTCCTGCAAAGTCTAAAGATCATTCAATTGATCAATAAAATGCTGAAGAACAGGAATTTCAGGGTTCTCATGGATGATAGGCTGAGCAGGAGAAGAGTATTGAACAATGGATTGCCACAGGGATCTATCTTATCCCCCCTTCTCTTCAATCTGTACACAGCCGATTTGCCAAATATCAAATCAAGAGTATTTGTGTATGCAGATGACATGGCTATAGCCATTCAGGACAGGAGTATGGAAAAAACAGCAAGCAGCCTGACTAAAGACTTGTCTTTCCTCTCAGCTTACTTCCACAAGTGGAGGCTCCAGCCCAACATGAGGAAAACGGAGGTTTGCTGCTTTCATCTGAATAATAAGGAGGCAAGTGTGAAGTTGAAGGTAAAATTTGATGGTGCTCACCTGCAACACAATTTTTTGCCAAAGTACCTGGGAGTTACGCTTGACCGCACTCTATCCTATAAACACCACATCCAAAATGTTGCTGAGAAACTGAAAACAAGAAATAACATAATTCAAAAACTTTGTGGCACTACTTGGGGTGCTTCGGCCACAACTTTGCGCTGTTCTGCTCTGGGTTTGGTGTATCCAACCGCTGAATATTGTGCTGCTGTGTGGTTAAATAGTGCCCATGTGAATAGAGTAAATGCGCAACTGAACCACACTATGCGTTTAATCACTGGGACAATTAGAAGCACCCCCATATACTGGCTTCCAGCTCTCAGCAATATTGCTCCACCGGGGCTACGTAGATCTTCTGCTCTTGTACATGAATACAAAAAGATAAAGAGTAACAGGGCACTTCCAATCCATGGAGATCTTCTGGATTTGGGTGATCGGTTGAAGTCAAGGCATCCTCCCATGCGCATGGCAGAGCAACTGAGCGATGACAATTTTTCCATGAGAGCAAGCTGGGAGAAAGAGTGGATGGAAAAAACCCCCCTCAGCATCTGCTTTAGGTTCTCAGTTGGTGTGAATGTGGCTGGATTTGAACTGCCAAGACAGACGTGGGCGGCCCTCAACAGGGTTAGGACTGGCCACGGGAGATGCGGGGCCTCTCTTAATGACTGGGGAAGTTTACCTTCCCCTGCTTGTGATTGTGGAGAGGCTGGAAAGATGCTGAAACACATCATCGGAAATTGTAATATACGTGCCTACCAAGGCGATTCAAATGATTTTATTTTGGCTTCTCCACAATCACTGCACTACCTTGACAACCTCGACATAAAAATTTAATATATTTACAATATCTTATTAACCTGACAACGGTCTCATGACCAGATTTTTCCTTTGACTACCTACCTATATGTTTGTGTGTGTCTATATATATATGTGCCATACACTAATAATAATAATAAGTAAAATTTTTTATGTCAAGAGGGGGGTATTTGTAATATTACATTTTTTCTCGATTAGAATCGAATCTTTAATTCAAGATCTATAAAACTTCATAGTAAATATCAGAGTAATCAATATACGGACAACTTTTTGACTGAGAATTTATCATAAATTATTGTGTTGCTTGTTCCATGGTATCACCGAAAAAACAAACTCTGTAAACAGAGTTAACAGAATTAACAGATCATATAGAGGATATATAAAATTAAAATAACAGTTTCGAAATAAAGTTTCATTGAGAACAAATGTAAAATGTGAATTCTAAACTTGTAATTTATAATTTTTTGGTGACGTGTCCGTGAAGTCATCACTGGTTCGAGGTGTCTTTGCTCTTTACTGGGAGGCTTCCTTCTTCTCTAAAAAATGGTGGCTGGCTATTGAAGGTGTTTTGTGCTCTCTGAATATTTTTCTATTTAATTGAAATTTTAATGTTTTAAATTGAGTTTTGAACAGTTTATAGTGTTCTAATTTTTGTCTATAATTATTTCTTGTGTTTACAAGCCTATAGCCATTGTTTTTTCAACTACATAAGAGTATTCAGCTCGTAATGATTTTAGATGCTTAAGTGTGTGAGGTATTGTTCTTTGTGGATTTGTGTTATATATTGCCAAAATTCTTCTGAAGATTATAAGTTAGTAGATACAATATAAGATTTCAGACGGGCTTTTTTGCTCCAAAACCCCCTCCCCCCTCACACCCTCGTCCATCCCGCCTCCCCTTCCCCCGCCTGGATGGTGGGGGGTGTTCTAAAAATAGATTTCCCCTTCCCCCCGCCCAGTGGTGGTGAGGGGGTTGAAAAGAGAGAGATATATCTTTCTCTCTCTCTTTCTCTCCCCTTCCCCTTGCCCAGTGGAGGTGAGGGGGTTGAAAAGAGATATCTCTCTCTCTCCCCTTCCCCCTCCCCAGGTGAGGGAAAAAAAATTCCCTTTTAGGAGGAAAAATTCCCTCTCTATACTGACAGATTAAAGTGAATCCATATTTCTACATCTAATGCTATACTGACAGATTGAAGTGAATGCTAGATGAGGGAAAAAAATCTCTTTGAGAGGGAAAAATTCCCTTGGTGACAGATTAAAGTGAATCCATATTTCTACATCTAATGCTATACTGACAGATTGAAGTGAATTGAGAAATTCTCTCTCCCAGTATAGATGAGGGGGATGAATATGGGAAAATTTCCCTTTGAGGGAGAAATTCTCTACTGACTAATTGAAGTGAATCCTTTTTGCTATACTAGTGAATCCATATTACTCTAATGCTATACTAGTGAATCCTTCACTCTACATCTATGCTGTCTTAGCCAGATGCCACATCTGCTCTCTCCTTCTTTTACTTGCTCCATCTCTTACTGGCACCCTTCTAAATTCCTTTTTTGCTATTCTCTATTACGAAAGGGGAGTGAAGTAAGAATACAGACAAGAAGTAACCAAGTTCCATTTTGATCGACCGTTCCTATACTGTAAGATTAAAGTGAAACCACATGCTTCTCTCTCCTCAATGATCTTTGCGTTACAAAAGGCTAGAGAAGGAGAATACAGACAATGACTAACTAAGTTCCATTTTGATCGAGCGTTCCTATACTGTACTAGTGAATCCTTTTTGCTATACTAGTGAATCCTTCTCTCTACATCTAATGATATACTAGTGAATCTCTACAATAATCTAATTTCTATAATGGGTCATATTATGCTTGCTTTCCAACTGACAGTCAAAAGTTCAATCTCAACCATAGGCATAAAACCCCAATTGGCTTGCGGGTCAGAGACAACTCGTTGAAAATTGTGCAGTCAAATCTTTCATGTTGTCAGTGGCGCGTGCGCTCATGAGCGTGTCCCTCATCTAGACACGTGCACTCTGCAAGGTTCCCCTCTAAGTCCGATAACTCCTGCAGCAAAAACCGTTACATTCCGTTACATGAAAAAATGTCTAGACTGAAATTTGAAGCGACATGTGTTTAAATTCATTATAGTTCACTCTCTCCCATAATATGTCATCCTTTTGCATAATTTCAGAGACCAAAGCCTTTATACTCGCTGTCTTCATCTTGAAGCAGCATGTGTTTAACCGTTAAAGCTCATTATACTTCACTCTCTCTCATAATATGTCATCCTTTTACAAGATTTATGGAAAAACCGATATAGTCAAAAATGTCTAGACTGAAATTTGAAGCAGCACATGTTTAAATACTTCACTCTCTCTCATGATATGTCATCCTTTTACAAGATTTATGCAATCAATCATAGTCAAAAATGTCTAGACTGAAATTTGAAGCAGCACATGTTTAAATACTTCACTCTCTCTCATAATATGTCATCCTTTTACAAGATTTATGCAATCAATCATAGTCAAAAATCTAGACGTTTTTGACTATGATTGATTGCATGAATCTTGTAAAAGGATGACATATTATGAGAGAGAGTGAAGTATTTAAACATGTGCTGCTTCAAATTTCACTTCTAGACTACTGTCTACTTCTAGACTGAAATTTGAAGCGGCATGTGTTAAAGTTCACTCTCTCTCACGCAAGTGTTTACAAGATTTTATGTTTTCGGCGACAATACAAAGTCTTTATATTGGGCTAGGTCCATTTTTTCTGTAATAATTTGGACTATCTGATTTTCTGTAAGGTTATGTTGTTTGGCTTCAATCCAGTTCATATGAAAACTAACCTGGGCATATGAGGATACAATGTCCAGGGCCACTCTGTGTATGAATAAATTTAGATAATCTATGAATGGAGCCGAACATTGCAGTCTCATGACAGTACCCTCTTCCGAGTTTTTAATTGCCTCAGCTATTTCATCACGAACGCTTTTCACAGCAACTCCCATCTCGTTTTTTTCTTAATAAAATCTCCTATATCATTTTTAGTTGTGTACTTTTCTGCAATTTGATTAATCAGAATAGCAATAGCATCTTTTGTAATGAATTGTTCAATACCCTCCATAATATTAGCTTTTATTGCACTCGCCATTTAAGATAATCGTTTTTCAAACTCTTCCTTTGTTAATGAAGAACTAGTCAATTTCTGCAAAGCAGATTCTAAATATTGCTTATCAATTGACGATGGATGTGTTTCATTTACTCTAGTAAAAATTTCTGTACTAAGCTGTTTTAATTTAGTATTGAGATAGTTTCTGTCCAACACCTCCAAATTCTTAATTTTATCTGATATGGCTTTTAATTTCTCATCTAAATAAGCTTTATCAACTTTATCGTTGTTAATACTGAGCAACTGAGATGAAAAGCTGTCTGTTAAAGTTTTCACTCCTCCTAGAGCAGATTCTAAAGTAAGAGTTCTCTCTGCAATATCTTTATCGAAATTAGCACTGAAATTTTGTAATGAACTTAGAATATGTTCTCTTTCAATTATGCTCACTCCAATATTCTTTGTATTTTCCGAAATGAGTTTGGTTATTTGCGAATCTAAATAAAATTTCACAGCTTCACTGATTCCTTGTTGATTTATTGATTCGATTATTTTCTGTGTTATCAAGTCAATATCACATGTAAGATTAGCAACAGCAGCCCCAGCACTGGGTGTATCAATTCGACCGAATTGATGTAGAGTCATCGTAACACTAGACAATTAGTTTTGCTCCTTTTAGCTCTTCAATTATAGACACGATCTCAATATCATGTCCAGTGTTGCCAGAAGCTTTTGAAGAATAGAGTAAATTTAATCTTTCCACTGATTCGTCAAAATTATCAAAGTATTGATAAATTCTATCATGAGAATTATTTTTTGCAAATTTCAATAAACCCCACCCCTTCTTTTTACTAATTTTTTTACTGGGAAATAACTTTTGAATCATTTGCAATTTAATTCCCTGATTTTGTTTAACATAGCCTCTTCGATCTAAATGTATGCCTGTGAGTGTTAAGATTTTCCTATACTTATCCAGATCTCTCTGATTATGAAGATTCGAGTTTGGTCTCGCACTGAATAATAACTCAAGTAGACCATGTGTTAAACGAAATCTTTCATTATTAATATCTATATAACCGTTATCGAATATTACTTGCTGATTTCCAATATAATACACGTCATCTTTAGAATTATATGAAATTCCATAACTGATTGAATTATTCAATTTTTCCGCATGAAACGTTTTTAGATATTGTGACAGCACATCATCGTTTCTGCTAGAACCAAGTAAACTGTTTTCAAATTTAGTCGAGCTTAAAAAATTGTCTGTTGAACTCTCATAACTCTGCTCATCCTCCTCATTATCATCAATTTCCATACTCTCCTCTTTTACTTCTTCCTTTTTCGGTTTTACACCAGAGTGAAAACTAGATTTGGTTTTTCCCAATTCAATTATAGGTTCTATCAATGGTGATAGAGTTTTCCAATTGTATTCCTCCAATCGTCTTTCAAAATTGACTAAGCTTTTATGCTTGTCTCTGATTACTTTTCTCAATTTCTTAATCTTTTTGATTAAACCAACGTTCTTTCTATTCAGTTTTCTGCTGCTGTATGACAACATGACTGCACAAAGAATTAATCTCTACTGAATGGTAAGAAACGTATCGAGCGAATCTCGGTACTTGCCGCTATCAATTCCACACTCGCTCATAATAGTTACAAAATTATGAGGTTTACAATTCCAAACTTTATGACAAAGTTTAACGAAATCTTAATAAGAAATATCTCCTCCAACATGATCTCTGTGAATTAATTTCAGACTCAATAAATCTATCTTGAAGATTATAATCATATTTGCATTGTCCCTAGTGAAATGTTTCTGTGAAGCTCCATAACTCTCAATTAAATATGCAGTGTCAATATTACGATGTTGTCCCATAGTAAAATATTCTCTTATTTGAGGTACATGATTAAGTTGGAAGTCGTCGAATATTACTAAAGAATATTCCAATATTTTGTTCGGGTGAGGAATAGATTCCGAATTGCTGTTTATATGAAATTCAATATCCTTCATTTTTGAAAAGACTTTTCTCAAAAACAAGTACTTATCTTGATACTCGCTCTTTGTGTGCAAGTATATAGTTTCAAATCTCAAGCCATTCTTTGAAAAAATTAAATTAAATAGCAAATTGGTCTTGCCACAGCCTGAAGAGCCTATTATAAGGATCCTTGCATTATGAGGTAACAACTTACCATTTCTACACCATGTTGGCATTTCTTTCTCTCTTATAACATTGTCGAAATTTACTATCGGAATCATGTTAGTCACGTGTACAGCATGTGATCTGATAAGGAACTGATAAGTTATCAGGCAGGAGGGTGACCCACCACATCAGCTCGACAGGCGCTCGCTTGCTCGCTCCCTCCCACTGATAGAAGTTCCTCACTTCAACATATCGTTCCCTCTCTTTCCCGCACCCTCTTCACGAGAATGCATCTGTTGCTTGACCCTTAGCCTTAGCGAATTACGAAAATGAAACTTCAGATTGAAATGGAAAGCATTTTTGATGAGGAGCTATTATATTCACAGCAAATCTTTGACATATTCACACTGAATGGAATGTATTTACAATGAGATATTACAATAGATTATTTTTCATCTAATAGTTGATCTTTACTAATATAACTAGGTGTTGAAAATCCAATCCATTTCACTAGCAGTCCCTTTTTATCACGTTTTAATATTTTTTCAATCAAATACACTTGTCTCTCCGATTCGTTTAATTGTGTTTTTTTAATTTCTAAAAGTTAAATATCTTTCTTCATATTCTCATAGAATATTATTATCAAAATTCTCCTCTTCAATTGTTATATTATCTTTCCTTCTACAGTTCGGACTGTACCTTGCCTGTTCTATTGCTGGTATGTCACTTTCTTCCCATTTTCCCAAACAAATTGAACAAAATACACATCACACAATGTCTGGTGCAGATGAGAATATAAATCCCTCTTTCGCCATGTTTTCCGTGGACAAATGCGGAAAAGATTTCAACCATCTTCTATCAAAAGATAATAATCTTAATCTTTCATACAACATTATGTGATCTTAAGATATCATTTCCACACACCCTTCTTCTACCAATGACAATTCACAACTAAACATGCTGTTGTACTCTATCTCATCCTGATCGTTATTCTTTTGTTTTTCAGAATGATGCCGAGGGAACGCAGACTACGTGGCATGAATTCTGCAGCAGTCTGCCATTGCATCACACTCGATGACGAGGATGAGGATATTGACATCACCAACGTGCTAAAGAGGTCGAAATGTCGAGTTTTCGACATAATTAGGGAACATGCGGCAAGCCATGATGGGAATGTAAAGTGGTTTATAGTATTAAATGTTTTGCTGTATAAATTAGTGGTGATGGATGACAAGCAGGTTGGTGAGACTGTCTCATCTCTGATAAATCTACATAGTTACTCCAACATAGCGCTAAACGTGCTTGAGAACTATGAAGATTTTAATGAGCATTTTTTCTTGGCTGTGAAAAAAATCCTCTCATCTTTCGAAAATTTCGTAAGACATGGGAGTGGATGGGTGCTAAAGAAAATTGAATCACTGGATGTGAACGTGATTAAATTTAATCCTATATACACATCCAGTTTCATTCAAACACCCCAGTTTTTGAAAAACAAAAATTGTATTATAAATGTCAAAAATCTCTTTTACGAAAAATGCTTTTTATGGTCAGTGCTTGCGTATTTCAATCAGAAGCCAAAGGACTCACACCTGACTGTAAAGTATTTGAGCAAGTTTGCTCACACACTTAATATGCGAGGTGTAAATTTCCCGGTGACGACATGCGATATTAAGAAATTTGAAATACTCAATCCGGACATTGCAATTCACGTCATCGCGTATGACAACAAAAAGTTTCTCCCCTTCCATACAAGCATTTTCCGCACTCATAAGCACCAAATTAATCTTTTAAAATTCAGTCTAGTTCGGACAGCCGGAGAGTGAAGTTGTTTTTCTACCTCTCTTATCTCCATGATAACGCTCTACTGAACTCCGTTACTTACACTCGCCGGCTCAAAATTTTGAAAGTTTTGAACTGTTTCCAAGTTATTTCAAACCGAATTCTTACTTTTTTAAAACGGTAAAAGTTGTCATCTAGAGTGATTAATTTACAATCTACATCAATATGTCATCTTGTGGCTCGTGTACGAAACCAGTAAATCGAAAGGAGGGTGAACAGTCAAGAATTGTATGTAGTGTTTGCACGTCCTTGTTTCATCTAAGCTGTGCGAATTTAACAAAAAATGACCTTAATTTCTTAAAAAATTAGGTGTGGACCTGTGTAGAGTGCTTGAAGAAACATCGCTTGAGCCGATCGAGTTCCGAAGATACGCCCCTAAATTTATCCGGTACGGTAAATGATGAAACTCCTCTTACATTACAGATTGTCGAATCACTTCTCGCGAAATACACCAAGGAAATAAAGGACACTATAAACAACGTTGAGCTAGAGCTAGGTAAATCTATTGAACTCCGTCATCAGGAAATCAGTAGTTTGTCAGATCAGTTGAAGAAACAATCTAATATTGTGAAGGAACAGGGGGAAGAATTGGAGCGGTTGAAGTCGGAGAACGTGAATCTAAAAAAATCATTGTGTACTCTGGAGAGTCATGTGGATGACGTCGACCAGTATGGACATCGAAATACACTGGAGATTTCCGGAATACCGGAATTTGAGGGTGAAAATGTAAATAATATCATCTGTTCACTCGGAAGTGCATTATCTGTTCCAATTTGTGAAGAACGCATGGACGTGTGTCATCGAATGAAAGGAAACTCGGATGGTAAATCAAATATTGTGGTAAAGTTCACACATCGAGACGATTTACATAGAATTCTGGATGCCAAGAAGACGAAAAAGGACCTATCTGTAAGGCACCTGGGTATGGCTTCCGACAATAAAATCTTCATCAACTTATCCCTCACTCGAAAAAGAAGAATTCTACTGTCCAAGAGCAAGGCCTACAAGCGCAGTCATCCTGATATCAAGTATGTGTGGGCGGATCGAGCTGGCCGCATCAAGATAATGAAGGTGAGTGGTGAGACCAGAGTGATACAGTGTGAGTCTGACTTGGACGATAATAATTAATAACTATTTCGTTTTTTTCTCATGGCCTCTTACACATTTTTAAAGTAAATGAACTTTTCAACTGCTTTTTTATAAGACTTCAAATTATTATTTGTTTTTTATTAATCCATAGAGTTAATAGAAAATATGAACAGAGTCACATTTATTTTATAGTACCGTATATCATTGAAAGATTTTAAATAAATGCGAGTTCAGCTAGGTATTGGCTAGTTCCACTTAAATCATGGAATACGGAAAATAGGTCTTGATAAGTAATGCCGGTGAGTGTAGGGCAAAGGAAAAAAGGAAAAACTTTTCCTGTTATCTATTAGCGACTAAAAAATTTTTTTCTCGTTTTAAATTTAAATTATAATTTCTTTTTTTCTTTTCTTTTTCGTACTGATTGTTGCTGATCAAGTTATTTTTATGTCAAGGATAGAGGATTTGTATGCGTTACTGGATGATTATAATGGAGAGACAAATGAGATAGAGGATTACCTGAATTATTCAATTGAAACTCATTCTACTTTTTTCAATTTTTTTAATTTGTTTGCATCTGATATCAGAAGCTTGAATAGGAACCACAATGAACTTTGCTACATACTTGATAACATGAAAACAAAATTTAATGTTCTTATCTTATCAGAAACTTGGATAACGCAAGAAATGCCTTTTAGCTGTAGCATGGATGGCTACAAAGCAATAAATAAACCTGGTTCCTTGAATAAATGTGATGGAATTTGTATTTATGTTAGAGAAGATATCTCATTTCAAATCATTGATTGTAAAATAGATGAATCAAATTGTTTAGGTCTGGATTTAAAAATAGATAACACGTTGTTACGTATAGTTGGAATTTATAGATCACCTAATAGTAACGTAAATGATTTCTTAATTAGCTTGGAAGAGTTTGTGAAAAATATCCCTCACTGCATAGATGTATGTATAGCAGGAGATATAAACATAGACATTAATAAAGAAAATAAATTTGTTCAAGACTATTTGAGTATATTAAATGGTAACGGATTTGAGATGATCATAAATGGTAGTACCGGGGGACAGAGTTGTTTGGATCACATATTTTTTAAAAGAGTTAACAATAAATTTCGACGTAATATTGGTAATATACTTAAGACTACAATTACAGATCATTTCTCTGTTTCAATTCATTTGGGATACAATAATGCAATAAAGTCTAATAAAAAAGAGAATGAGAAAATTATAACCAAAAAAATAGACTGCAAGATCTTAAATGAACAACTTTTAAATGAAAACTGGTCTTGGTTATACAATAGTCGATTTGTTGATGATTTGAACATCGACGAACTTACTGATAGTTTTGTGTCAAAATTATTTCATTACATAGAATCCTCATCTACAGAAAACACATCTCTCGTAAAAAGAAACCTCTGAAACCATGGATAATACCTGGTCTTATTAATTCAATTTTAAGAAGAGACATAATTTATAAAAAATTAAAAAAAGATCCATCAAATCTCACATTGAAGGAAGAGTTTAAAAGGTACAGGAACACATTAAACATGGCATTGGAAACAGCTAAAACAAACTACTACAAAAATAAAATATCTGAATGTGGTAGTGATAAAAAAAAACTCTGGAAACTCATAAACCAGGCGATAGATATTGATAAAGATAATAACAAGGAAATTAAAATTGACGCTGCTAGTCTAAATAATTATTTTGCAACAGTAGGTAGAACGAATGCTCAACTCAAAACATGCAATTCCAGTTTAAAACATTATGAGATTGATGAAAATCACAGACCACCTGTGCATTCTTTTTTCCTGAAACCAATCACCTCTTGCGAAGTTGAAATTATGATAAAGCAACTAAAGAGCAACTCTAGTCCTGGAGAAGATAACATCAGTAGTTTAACACTGAAAAACATAGCTCATCTTATTTCTAAACCAATATCATTCATTTTTAATATGTGCTTCGTCACAGGAATATTTCCAAGGAAATTTAAAATAGCCGTAATTAAACCACTATTTAAACAAGGTGATCCCTGTGTACCTAGTAATTACAGACCAATAAGTCTATTAAGTAATCTCTCAAAAATCCTGGAAAAATTGATAAAAGTTCGTTTATTGGATTATTTAAATGTACATAATATTATCAATAAATTCCAATTCGGATTTCAGGCAAAGAAAAGTACAGAAGACGCATTAATACAATTTACAAATTACATAACAGAAAAACTTAATGATGGTAAGAAAGTCATGACAGTCTTCTTAGATTTGGCAAAAGCTTTTGACACTGTGCCACATGATAGTCTTCTGGATAAACTAGCTAAATATGGAATAAGAGGTTTGCCTCTAAAGTTATTCATGAGCTATCTCTGTGACCGATCACAGATGTTAACTCTTGGGAAACAGTCAAGTAAAAAAGAATTAAGTAATTATGGCCTACCTCAAGGTACAGTTTGGTCGCCCATACTTTTTTTTTTTGTATGTGAACGAAATGTTGAATATCAAATTGAAAAACGGTAAAGTATATTCATTTGCTGATGACACTGCAGTCATTTTTTCAGATGACAGTTGGCAGAAAGCATTTTTGAATTCAGAACATGATATGTTTTTAATAAAGAATTGGCTTGACCAACATACACTTAGTCTGAATCTTAGTAAGTCTAAATATATAACTTTTTCAGCAAATGCAGTTGGCAAACCTCCCACATTTTTAAAATTAAAACTTCATACTAAATGTGATCAGATAGTCACTGGAGTTCATAGTCTTACAATGCTTCCTGATTGCGACTGTCCTACCTTTGAAAATGTAGTATCCATAAAATATTTGGGTGTTATTATTGATGAAAGCTTCAGATGGAATCATCACATAAATTTTATCAATAAAAATTAAAATTCATCAACTATAAGTTTTATAAAATCAATAGACTATTGGATAGAGAGCAAATAAAAACAGTCTATTATGCTTTAGTTGAGTCCATTTTAAGATATGGGATTGCAATATGGGAAGGAACTTATGACACACACCTGAATAATCTATTTATAACACAAAAGGCTGTAATTAAAACCATAATTCGCAAACCCAGAGACTATCCCACCCAGCAAGTCTTCAGGGATTTCCATGTTATGACCTTAAGACAAATATATCTGAAAATATTAATAAAATACATGAATAATTATAAAGATAACTTTGAAGAGGCTGATAGGCCGACTTACTCACTCAGACCAAATAGTACAAGAAAATTCAAAATTTTTCATAGTAGTCTAAGTTTGTTGTGTAGACAGCTCATGCACATTAGTACAAAATTCATCAATTTAGTACCGCCTTTATTTCTGACACATCATAAAGGGAATGGTCTAAACGAATGGATTTGTATGAATTTTTTTCATGAATTGAGTTTCATTTGAATTGACATTTTCATTGAATAGCCTAGCAAGTTCATAATCATCTTGATCTCTTCTTTCTCTTGTATTTTTCTCTCATTCATGTTCTCCTTTCTTATTTTCATTTATTTTTTTTTCTGCTCTGGTTTGTTTCATTTGTATAAATTAGATCAACTAAATCAATAACTATATTATTAGGGTTAGAATAAAGACTCCCACCAGCGAGCAAGTTTTACTTTTGCTGGTGGTGCCATGGCGAATATTGTTTTGTTAAGGAAAAAATGTATTGTTATTCATAATAATCACTTGTTAAGAAATTTTAACGAAATTGTATTTTGTTTTTTTATGGCAATAAAATTTGATTTGATTTTGATTTGAATGCTAAAAGACGATGCAGGAAAAACTCATTTCTGTTTAGTAAATACTGCGAACGGGAAAAACGGGCTATCATGTCTTCTCTCCCCCCTTTCAAAATGCCACGGTCAAGTACACATTTGCAATTTTTGTTTCCATAGATTTACATCAACCAAATCTAAAAATTGTGATGATAAAGCAAATTTGTTGAAACATGTGGAGCTATGTTCCAAGTTTGAATCCCAGCGCGTTTCATATCCTAAATGCGGAGAGACAATTGAATTCAAGAAACTAGACGCGACGTTGAAGAAAATGTACACCATTTACGCAGATTTAGAAACTTTTGTTGTTAATATTGATAATAATGATGATGATTCCAATTCTGATGAAATTACTCGTAGTTACACAAAGGAAACGGCGCGTCATATTCCCTGCGGCTATTGTTTTGTTGTTATAGATGTTAACGGGGAAATCGCCTATGGACCTGTACTCCATAGATCGAGTAGTTTAGACGAAAAAATCATGGAGAAATTTCTTCAGGAAATTACAGATCTCGGCGACATTTTGTATGAGGATATGAAACGAGAAAATCCTATGCAAGCTTTATCCGAAAGTGAAGAGCGCGAATTTCAAAATTCGGTAAACTGCGGGCTTTGTGCTGAACCGTTTTTAGACAGCGATATTAAATGTCGTCACCACGCGCATGAAACCGGTAATTACTTGTGTGTGGCACATGCTTCTTGTAATTCAACAGCTCGTACTCCGGAGTACATTTCGTGTTATTTTCATAATTTCTCCGGTTTTGATTGGCATTTTATTCTGAAATCGCTCGGTAAATGTAAAAAAGAAATTTCCTGCATCGCAAATACGTCAGAGAGATTTTTGACACTTTCAGTAGGCAAAATTGAATTTTTAGATTCCTACAAGTTTATGTCTGAATCCTTGGAAGTATTGGTGCGTAATTTGGTAGAAAGTACAGACATGGAAAAGAAGTTCGAGCAACTATTTTCGGTGTTTCATGATCCACCTCGCGAACACAGACAGCTCTTGTTGAAAAAAGGAGTATATCCTTACTCGTACATGAGCTGTCCCGAAAAATTCGTGGAAACATCACTTCCTCCCATCGAATGTTTTCATAATGATTTAACTGATACACCTCTGTCTCACGAAGAATATGAGCATGCGCAAAGAGTGTTCTCAACATTCAAGCTGAAAAATCTGGGTGAATATCACAATTTTTATTTATGTTTGGACGTAATGCTATTAGCGGTAGTTTTTGAATCCATGAGGTCTACGTTTAACCTTTCATTAACCTTTGTTCCTGGCCCACACCACTCGTATCCCAGAATATGAATTTCCTCTTGGAGGTTATCAATTACCTTATTTAAAATAGTTGATGTCACATTACCTGCCAAACCTGACACACCTTTAAAAACTCTTGCCGCTGAACTCAAGATTCCTTTACCCTGTTTCCTCAAACTCTGCTTTCTCCTACATACCATTTTCCATTACCTTTCAACTCAATGGTTGAACATCAACTGAGGTTAATTAATCAATACACCAACTTGAATTGAATTGAATTGGTTTAATTTTCAATCGATTCAGAGATGAATTCACACGCTATTGCTATGTGCTTATAACATTGCTTGAATAATAAGAATATTATTTCAAATAGCAAATAATCTGAAAAGGTGAATGCAATTTGAAAAGGGGGGAAATGATGCTGGCATTGAGCGCCCACCCACATCTGCAGGAACACGTGCCAAAACAGATGTAGGAGGGAGCGAGCGAGAAGCCAGCCCTGCTTGGGTGTACGGCTTTATGTGTGTGTGTGTGTGTGTGTGTGTGTGTGTGTGTGGTGTGTGTGTGTGTGTGTGTGTGTGTGTGTGTGTGTGTGTGGTGTGTGTGTGTGTGTGTAGCGGTAAAGACTACTGAGCATGCTCGCAAAAACTATAAAAGACCCAGTCACCTTATTTAAATATCATTCACAACAGAGTGTAAGCAGGTGAATCATTTCTTCTTCTTCTGTGTGTTTCTACTATTCATTACGAACTTATCAACAACAACAACAGGTAAGAATTGAAAACAATTTTTATAGAAACAATATTACAATTTATTGAACACTACTTTCACACATACATAATAATAACATGTAAAGCATGTTAATGCTAGATGCTTAGTGACATAAAAATTGTTAAATGCTTATTTAGCATTTAACAATTTCTATGTCAGTCATAAAAGCATTAACATGCTTTACAAACAGAGATAAGGTTTTGCACTTTAATTTAAAATTTTCAATGTCTTTTGTGCTCAAAATCCGGGTAAATCTTTCTGGAAGATAAACATCTGTTGTTCTTAGTCCGGGTACCCGGATTTTGAGCACAATTCGCCGCCCATGCTGGTTGGATGCCTCTCTCACGTCACATATTGGATATGGCAACCCCTCTTCCAGCCTTCGTCGCACCTCCTTCATCAGCGGCACCATGGATGAGTTCTCATCCTCTTCCAGCACACGTTTCTGTTGAAGAAAAATTTCATTAGATCTTATTTGTTTCAGATTTTTCATCATCAAATCATACGAGAGAGAGAGAGAGAGAGAGAGAGAGAGGGAGAACTTGATCGATAGATTATTGATCTCTACATCAGATTATTGTCATAATCTCAACTCGACATCATCGAATTGGCATTCTCTGCATGAAGTGAGTAATATCAGTTATTGAGATAACATTGTTGCATGATCGAATACTTTAAACAATAATATCTCATAATTCAATTTCTAATCAGTTCAAATAATATTTCCTTGCAATCAATTTCTAATCACTTCAAGGAAATATTGGCAACATTGTTGCATGATCGATTACTTTAATCAATAATATCTAATAATTCAATTTCTAATCACTTCAAATAATATTTCCTTTACATTCTAATCACTTCAAACAATAATTCCATTTCTGATCAGTTCAAATAATATTTCCTTGCATTCTAATCATCTCAAATGATATTCGTATCAAATAATCAAAGACTTGTATGTGCACAGATTTTTTAACAATCAATCACAGAAAAAATCTGTGCATACACAAGTTAATAATATTTGTTGAAACTAACCTTTGATTGAGTGAGCACGCCCTCGTCCTCTAAAACTAGCCTCCTCTTCACCAGCTGCTTGCTGGGTTGAGTTGACAGCACCGCACGTCGCGGCGCCCAGGTAGCCGGTGTAGATTGTGGCATAGGACTGTCCGGAATCACGATCTCCTCACCCCTCTCTCGTTGAACAAAGATTCCCTGTCTCTTCAGGGGTGAGGCGGAGGAGGAGACTGGGGAGACAGCGGAGGCGGCAGCCGTGGCAGCAGAGGTGGCAGCCGAGCTGCGAGCTTTCTGCTGCTGCTGCCAGTAGTTGAGGATGTGTTGGTGTGCTGGTGGGCTGTCTGGTAAGATGTATGAAGAAGATGGAGAACTCATCTCGTACGATGTGTGAAGTATACTCGAATCTGTCTCTGATGTAAATGATAACTTTCCTCTCATCACTTCTGTTTATATAGCATACGTTTCTCTCTCTGTTCCAGGCTCGTGCGAGAGAGAGCGAAGCGTGCTACAAGGCAAAAAAAATTCAAATCTCTCCCCAACAACATGTGCTCCCACATCGTTATCGGTTTGTAAGTATTCTCTCTCCTATTACAAAAACTGACACTCGATCATTTTTCGAATAGCATCCATGTGTTAGAAGATGAAAAAAAAAAATCTCGTCTAGAACTCTGCATGGGACAGTGAAAACACCTGCTAGAAGCTGAAATCCCCCATGTCAACTCACTTAAACATATTAGCATTCTTGAATGATTTCTAATATTATTGAATATTTCACAACATTTCAAGAGAGAGGCTCACTTTTTTGAATAGCATTCTTGAATGATTGATTTCTAATATTATTAAATATTTCACAGTATTTCAACATAGGGCTCACTCAAACATATTTTGAATACCATTCTCGAATGATTGATTTCTAATATTATTAAATATTTCACACCATTACAACATAGGGCTCACTCAAACATATTTTGAATAGCATTCTCGATTGATTTCAGTTCAGTTATTAAATATTTCATTGTTTTCACAGCATTTTCTCACCTCTCAACTCGAGTTCTGAACCTCATAACCAGTTGAGCTCTCGTCGAGACAACACAGCTGAGAGGAATCAATCTGAAAGGAGTCAAAGGCGGTATCTACACCTGAGAGGAATCAATCTGAAAGGACCCATAGGTCGCTATCTACACCTGTATCATAGCCTGCCATTTACACCTGTACACTCGAGGAGATTCACACAGCATCAACCAGTACATGTAAGTACATTTTTACTTTGATTTTATTCTCTGAGGAGGAGAGGAAAATTTTCCTCAGAGGACAATTTTTGTCCTCGGAGGACAGTTTTTGTTTGTGGAGCACAGTTTTTGTCCTCGGAGGATAAAAAACCTTCTACAATATACTGCATGCATGCGATTTCACCTCATCTTTACGATACGGTAAATCCGGAACATCCAAGCCCCGCTCTTCTTTCTCACACTCTTCATATAAACAAAACAGTAAATGTATTACTTTTTCAAATTGATTTTCGATAATATATTTGCAATAGACACATTGCAGATAGAATGGATTTTTATGTAAGAAATAACCATTTCTCGCAAAATACTCTGCTTTATTGCATAATGATTTACAAAAGTCACAATGTAGATGATGATGCTTTTCAAAATACTCTCCTTGAACGGATGAATCTTCTACACAATTAAAAGTTGAATATCTTTCTTCATATTCTCGTAGAATATTATTATCGGAATTCTCCTCTTCAATTGTTATATTATCTTTCCTTCTACAGTTCGGACTGTACCTTGCATGTTCTATTGCTGGTATGTCACTTTCTTCCCATTTTCCCAAACAAATTAAACAAAATACACATCGCACAATGTCTGGTGCAGATGAGAATATGAATCCCCTCTTTCGCCATGTTTTCCGCGGACAAATGCGGAGAAGATTTCGACCATCTTTTATCAAAAGATAATAATCTTAATCTTCCATACAACATTATGTGATCTTGAGATATCATTTTCACACACCCTTCTTCTACCAATGACAATTCACAACTAAACATGCTGTTGTACTCTATCTCATCCTGATCGTTATTCTTTTGTTTTTCAGAATGATGCCGAGGGAACGCAGACTACGTGGCATGAATTCTGCAGCAGTCTGCCATTGCATCACACTCGATGACGAGGATGAGGATATCGACATCACCAACGTGCTAAAGAGGTCGAAATGTCGAGTTTTCGACATAATTAGGGAACATGCGGCAAGCCATGATGGGAATGTAAAGTGGTTTATAGTATTAAATGTTTTGCTGTATAAATTAGTGGTGATGGATGACAAGCAGGTTGGTGAGACTGTCTCATCTCTGATAAATCTACATAGTTACTCCAACATAGCGCTAAACGTGCTTGAGAACTATGAAGATTCTAATGAGCATTTTTTCTTGACTGTGAAAAAAATCCTCTCATCTTTCAAAAATTTTGTAAGACATGGGAGTGAAAGGGTGCTAAAGAAAATTGAATCACTGAATGTGAACGTGATTAAATTCAATCCTATATACACATCCAGTTTCAATCAAACACCCCAGTTTTTGAAAAACAAAAAATGTATTATAAATGTCAAAAATCTCTCTGACGAAAAATGCTTTTTATGGTCAGTGCTCGCGTATTTCCATCAGAAGCCAAGGAACTCGGACTTGACTGTAAAGTATTTGAGCAAGTTTGCTCACACACTTAATACGCGAGGTGTAAATTTCCCGGTGACGACACGCAATATTAAGAAATTTGAAATACTCAATTCAGATATTGCAATTCACGTCATCGCGTATGACAACAAAAAGTTTTTCCCCTTCCGTACAAGCATTTTCCGCACTCGTAAGCACCAAATCAATCTTTTAATGCTAAAAGGCGATGCAGGAAAAACTCATTTCTGTTTAGTAAATACCACAAACGGGAAAAACGGGCTATTGCGTCTTCTCTCCCACCTTTCAAAATGCCACGGTCGAGTACACATTTGCAATTTTTGTTTCCATAGATTTACATCAACCAAATCTAAAAATTGTGATGGTAATGCAAATTTGTTGAAACATGTGGAACTTTGTTCCAAGTTTGAATCTCAGCTCATTTCATATCCTAAACGCGGAGAGACAATTAAATTCAAGAAACTAGGCACGACGTTGAAGAAAAAGTACACCATTTACGCAGATTTAGAAACTTTTGTTGTTAATATCGATAATAATGATGATGATTCCGATTCTGATGAAATTACTCGTAGTTACACAAAGAAAACGGCGCATCATATTCCCTGCGGCTATTGTTTCGTTGTTATAGATGTTAACGGGGAAATCGCCTATGGACCTGTACTCCATAGATCGAGTAGTTTGGACGAAAAAATCATGGAGAAATTTCTTCAGGAAATTACAGATCTCGGCGACATTTTGTATGAGGATATGAAACGAGAAAATCCTATGCAAGCTTTATCCGAAAGTGAAGAGCGCGAATTTCAAAATTCGGTGAACTGCGGGCTTTGTGCTGAACCGTTTTTAGACAGCGATATTAAATGTCGTCACCACGCGCATAAACCGGTAATTACTTGTGTGCGCACATGTTTCTTGTAATTTAACAGCTTGTACTCCGGAGTACATTTCGTGTTATTTTCATAATTTCTCCTGTTTTGATTCGCATTTTATCCTGAAATTGCTCGGTAAATGTAAAAAAGAAATTTCCTGCATCGCAAATACGTCAGAGAGATTTTTGACACTTTCAGTAGGCAAAATTGAATTTTTAGATTCCTACAAGTTTATGTCTGAATCCTTGGAAGTATTGGTGCGTAATTTGGTAGAAAGTACAGACATGAAAAAGAAGTTTGAGCGATTATTTTCGGTGTTTCATGATCCACCTCGTGAACACAGACAGCTCTTGTTGAAAAAAGGAGTATATCCTTACTCGTACATGAGCTGTCCCGAAAAATTCGCGGAAACATCGCTTCCTCCCATCAAATGTTTTCATAATGATTCAACTGATACACCTCTGTCTCGTGAAGAATATGAGCATGTGCAAAGAGTGTTCTCAACATCCAAGCTGAAAAATCTGGGTGAATATCACGATTTCTATTTATGTTTGGACGTAATGCTATTAGCGGTAGTTTTTGAATCCATGAGGTCTACGCTTTTTAGCTCATACAGCCTCGATGTGACCCATTTTCTTTCTCTTGCGCACTTCACCTGGAATTGCATGCTGAAACACACTAAAGTCGAACTAGAATTGATTACTCATCCTGACATGCATCTTATGTTTGAGGCAGGGATGAGGGGTGGGGTGTCATTCATTGGTAAACGTTATTGTGAAGTGAATAACAAACATCTACCCGAAACATACAATCCTTCAAAACCGTCTAATTATCTCTTTTATATCGATGCAAACAGTTTATACTCAGAAGCTATGAGCCGAAGCTTACCTGTTGGAAATTTCAAATTCCTCTCAGAGGAAGAAATTTCCAAGCTTGATTTCGCGAATTTGGACAGCAATTCAGAAACCGGATATATAATAGAATGTGATCTCAAGTACCCTCAAGAGTTACATGATAAGCACGCCAGCTTCCCACTCGCACCTCTCCACCAAACACCACCGTGCGAATTGCTATCGAACTACCAAACAAATGAGAACGGTCAAACTGGAACCAAAAAGCTCATGAACACACTTTTCGACTGTGAAAAGTAGATTGTTCACTATGTCAATTTAAAGCTCTACCTTCAGCTCGGTTTGAAATTATTGGAAGTGCATCGCGTCATTAGCTTTTCCCAATCTCCCTGGCTGAAAAGCTACATCAATTTCAATATCCAGAGTAGACAGAACGCGAAAAATAAATTTGAAATATCCTTCTTTAAGGCCTGTTGTAATCTGATATTTGGCAAGACGATTCAATCTAGTCGTAAGCAAATCAATGTTAAAATTATCACGGATGAAGAATGGTTAGATAAGTACATTTCAAATCCACTATGTAAACGCTGGCAAATAATTAGTCTGAACGTGATCGCGGTTTTCTCTCGCAAGTTGGAACTTAAAATGAACAAGCCTGTCTATCCCGGCTTTTCTGTACTGGAGTTGAGTAAATTCCATATGTAAGATTTTTTCTATTGCAAATTACAAAAAATTATACCGTGGGATCGTATAGAACTCTGTATGACTGATACCGACAGTTTTCTTCTAAACCTAAAAGTCGAAGATGTGTATCAGTTGATTAAAGAAAATTTGACCCTTTTCGATACTTCTAACTATCCACCTTGCCATTCTTGCTTTTCCATGGAGAGAAATAAAGTTGTAGGAAAGTTCAAGGATGAGACTGCCTCAAAACCTGTCCATAGATTTGTAGGCTTAAGATCGAAACTTTACTCTTATTTAGTATGTAACGAGAATGAAGAACCTGTAAATAAATGTATAGCAAAGGGTGTACAGACCAGAGTGAAATATAGAAAACTTAATTTTAATTTATATAAGAAATCATTGTTTGAACGTAGTGAACACATTGAAAAATTTAATATGATGAGGTCCTATGATCACACCATGTATCAGGTTGAATGTGCAAAAGTCTGTTTGAGTCCTTATGATGATAAGAGGTACATTGCTGAGAACGGTGTTGACACTCTCCCCTTTTGGACATTATAGAGTGCCCACAACACTCTAACTGATTGCTCAGTATGTTCCGTGACAATCATCCAACACCACTGATTTGACTGTTGTAAATATCATGAATATTATTAGATCTAAGCTAGCTTTAGAGCTTCATAGCGTGCCGCGTGTGAACTATCCCCACTCGCAAATATGAACTGAAAAGTGAAAAAGACCTGCTTCAAGCCGACCTTATTGAGATGTCAAGTTTATCGCGTTTTAATAAGGGTTATAAATATATCTTAGCTGTTATTAATTGTTTTTCAAAATTTGCATATTGTGTACCATTAAAAGACAAGGCAAGCCAATCTGTATTTAATGCTCTCGAACCAATTATTTCTAAAAATAAGGGAGTTAAGCTGTTCCAAACAGATCAGGGAACAGAATTCTTTAATTCAAAAGTTAAAGCGTTATTGGATAGATATAGTATCAAACATTACCATGTTTTTAGTGATGAGAAAGCCTCCATAGTTGAAAGGTTTCATAGAACACTTAAAGCAAAAATTTATAGAAATTTAACTGAACATGGAACCAAAAACTGGATAAGCAATCTAGAAAGTTTGGTTTGTGATTATAATGCAACAACGCATTCATCCATTAGAATGAAACCTAAGGATGTGAGAAAGAAAGATCGTAATCATGTTTTAATGTCATTGAATTCTGCATTCAATAGACGATATAAATTGAAAAATTCAAAACCGAAATTTGAGCTAAGAGATGTTGAACGAATCTCAAAGAAAAGGGTTCTTCTCGATAAATCTTATAACATAAACTGGAGTGCAGAGTATTTTGTAATTCATTCTATATTTCCTTCTCAACCTGTAACGTATAGCTTGCGAGATCTAAATGGAGAAGTAATTAGTGGTAGGTTTTATGCAGAAGAAATTAAAAAAACACAATTAAACGAATTGGAGAGACAAGTGTATTTGATTGGAAAAATATTAAATGTGATAAAAAAGGACTGCTAGTGAAATGGATTGGATTTTCAATGCCCAGTTATATTAGTAAAGATCAACTATTAGATGAAAAATAATCTATTGTAATATATCATTGTAAATACATTCCATTCAGTGTAAATATGTCAAAGATTTGCTGTAAATATAATAGCTCCTCATCAAAAATGCTTTTCATTTCAATCTGAAGTTTCATTTTTGTAATTTGCTAAGGCTAAGGGTCAAGCAACAGATGCATTCTCGTGAAGAGGGTGTGGGAAAGAGAGGGAACAATATGTTGAAGTGAGAAACTTCTATCAGTGGGAGGGAGCGAGCGAGCGAGCGCCTGTCGAGCCGATGTGGTGGGTCACCCTCCTGCCTGATAACTTATCAGTTCCTTATCAGATCACATGCTGTACACGTGACTAACATGATTCCGATAGTAAATTTCGACAATGTTATAAAGAGGAAGAAATGCCAACATGGTGTGAAAATGGTAAGTTGTTACCTCATAATGCAAGGATCCTTATAATAGGCTCTTCAGGCTGTGGCAAGACCAATTTGCTATTTAATTTAATTTTTTCAAAGAATGGCTTGAGATTTAAAACTATATACTTGCACACGAAGAGCAAGTATCAAGATAAGTACTTGTTTTTGAGAAGAGTCTTTTCAAAAATGAAGGATATTGAATTTCATATAAACAGCAATTCAGAATCCACTCCTTATCCGAACAAAATATCGGAATATTCTTTAGTAATATTCGACGACTTCCAACTTAATCATGTACCTCAAATAAGAGAATATTTTACTATGGGACGACATCGTAATATTGACACTGCATATTTAATTCAGAGTTATAGAGCTACACAGAAACATTTCACTAGGGACAATGCAAATATGATCATAATCTTCAAGATAGATTTATTGAGTCTGAAATTATTTCACAGAGATCATGTTGGAGGAGATATTCCTTATAAAGATTCCGTTAAACTTTGTCATAAAGTTTGGAATCGTAAACCTCATAATTTTGTAACTATTATGAGCGAGTGTGGAAATAATAGCGGCAAGTACCAAGATTCGCTCGATACGTTTCTTACCATTCAGTAGAGATTAATTCTTTGTGCAGTCATGTTGTCATACAGCAGCAGAAAACTGAATAGAAAGAACGTTGGTTTAATCGAAAAGATTAAGAAATTGAGAAAAGTAATCAGAGACAAGCATAAAAGCTTAGTCAATTTTGAAAGACGATCGGAGGAATACAATAGGAGAACTCTATCACCATTGATAGAACCTATAATTGAATTGGGAAAAACCAAATCTAGTTTTCACTCTGGTGTAAAACCAAGAAAGGAAGAAGTAAAAGAGGAGAGTATGGAAATTGATGATAATGAGGAGGATGAGCAGAGTTATGGGAGTTCAACAGACAATTTTTTAAGCTCGACTAAATTTGAAAACAGTTTACCTGGTTCTAGCAGAAATGATGATGTGCTGTCACAATATCTAAAAACGTTTCATGCGGAAAAATTGAATAATTCAATCAGTTATGGAATTTCATATAATTCTAAAGATGACGTGTATTATATTGGAAATCCGCAAGTAATATTTGATAATGGTTATATAGATATTAATAATGGAAGACACATGGTCTACTTGAGTTATTATTCAGTGCGAGACCAAACTCGAATCTTTATAATCAGAGAGATCTGGATAAGTATAAAAAAATCTTAACACTTACAGGCATACATATAGATCGAAGAGGGTATTTTAAACGAAATCAGGGAATCAAATCCCAAATGATTCAAAAGTTATTTCCCAGTAAAAAAATTAGTAAAAAGAAGTGGTGGGGTTTATTGAAATTCGCAAAAAATAATTCTCATGATAGAATTTTTCAATACTTTGATAATTTTGACGAATTAGTGGAAAGATTAAATTTACTCTATTCCTCAAAAGCTTCTGGCAACACTGGACATGATATTGAGATTGTGTCTATAATTGAAGAGCTTAAAGAAGCAAAACTAATTGTTTAGTGTTACAATGACTCTACATCGATTCGGTCGAATTGATACGCCTAGTGCTGGGGCTGCTGTTGCTAATCTTACGTGTGATATTGACTTGATAACACAGAAAATAATTGAATCGATAAATCAACAAGGAATCAGTGAAGCTGTGAAATTTTATTCAGATTCGCAAATAACCAAACTCATTTTGGAAAATACAAAGAATATTGGAGTGAGCATAATTGAAAGAGAACATATTCTAAGTTCATTACAAAATTCATTGCTAATATCGATAAAGATATTGCAGAGAGAACTCTAACTTTAGAATCTGCTCTAGGAGGAGTGAAAACTTTAACAGACAGCTTTTCATCTCAGTTGCTCAGTATTAACACGATAAAGTTGATAAAGCTTATTTAGATGAGAAATTAAAAGCCATATCAGATAAATTTAGAATTTGGAGGTGTTGGACAGAAACTATCTCAATACAAATTAAACAGCTTAGTACAGAAATTTTCACTAGAGTAAATGAAACACATCCATCGTTAATTGATAAGCATATTTAGAATCTGCTTGCAGAAATTGACTAGTTCTTCATTAACAAAGAAAGTTTGAAAATGATTATCTGAAATGGCGAGTGCATAAAGCTAATATTATGGAGGGATGAACAATTCATTACAAAAGATGCTATTGCTATCTGATTAATCAAATTGCAGAAAAGTATGCAACTAAAAATGAGATAGGAGATTTTATTAAGAAAACGAGATGGGACTTGCTGTGAAAAGCGTCGTGATGAAATAGCTGAGGCAATTAAAATTCGAAGAGGGTACTGTCATGAGACTGCAATGTTCGGCTCCATTCATAGATTATCTAAATTTATTCATATACAGAGTGCCCCTGGACATTGTATCCTCATATGCCCAGGTTAGTTTTCATATGACTGGATTGAAGCCAAACAACTAACTTACAGAAAATCAGATAGTCCAAATTATTACAGAAAAAATGGACCCAGCCCATATAAAGACTTTTATTGTCGCCGAAAACATAAAATCTTGTAAACATCTGCGTGGAGAGAGTGAACTTTAACACATGCCAAACTACCACAATTTCAGTCTGACATTTTTGACTATGATGATTGCATAAATCTGTAAAGGATGACGATTATAAGAGAGAGTGAAGTATTTAAACATGTGCTGCTTCAAATTTCAGTCTAGACATTTTTGACTATGATTGATTGCATAAATCTTGTAAAAAGATGACATATTATGAGAGAGAGTGAAGTAATGTTAAACATGTGCTGCTTCAAATTTCAGTCTAGACATTTTTGACTATATCGGTTTTTTCCATAAATCTTGTGAAAGGATGACAATTTTAGAGGGAGTGAAGTATAATGAGCTCAACGGTTGAACACATGCTGCTTCAAGATGAAGACGGCGAGTATAAAGGCTTTGGTCTCTGAAATTATGCGAAAGGATGACATATTATGGGAGAGAGTGAACTATAATGTTTAAACACAGTCGCTTCAAATTTCAGTCTAGACATTTCTTCATGTAACGGAATGTAACGGTTCTCGGTGCAGGAGTTATCGGACTTAGAGGGGAACCTTGCAGAGAGCACGTGTCTAGACGAGGGACAAGCTCACGAGCGCACGCGCCACTGACAACATGAAAGATTTGACTGCACAAGTTTCAACGAGTTGTCTCTGAACCGCAAGCCAATTGGGGTTTTATGCCTATG
>NC_052519.1:8369979-8416152 GCF_014356525.2 Nilaparvata lugens
TATAATAAATATTCATAGTTCATCTAATCACAGTGGATTGAGATTGATTCTCAGAGGAATGCAAAAATTTCTCTCACAAAAGCATGTTTTTTAATCCTGATTAATTTCACGAAACAAATCACAGAAGACCATCTCAAGAAGATAGCTTATCTGATTGGTTCTACTGGAATTAATCAGGATTAAAATTGATAAATTCTTTCAATGTCCTTCAGCGAGTTTCCCCAGGGATGAAACCTAGTGCAATCGAATTTTTATATTATAATCCTACTATGTTCTAAATTTCGTGAGAATCGTTAGAGCCGTTTTCGAGATCCGGTGAAATACAAACATAAACATCTAAACATTTAAACATCAAAACATCTAAGCAGAAATTGCTCGTTTTATAGTATAGGATTTAGAATACCTAAACTTGCTGACATTATATATTGTATGGATAAAATCGTTCCAAATTTGTATGAATGTTCAGGTACCAAAATTGCTATGCAATATTCTTTCGCAATAAAGAATTATCAATTATATTATTATTCAACTTTTTATAAGTAACCTTAACATTTAAAAAGCAAAGCCTCCCTTACTTATCTTTCAATATCCTATTAAAATATTAGTCATGTAGTTTTTCCTGATGTAATGTAGTACTTTCTAGTCCTCCCGAACAAGAACGGGTGCACTGCTAGTCTGAAAAATATCAAAAAGATACTTTATTTCTATTTTAGAAGAGATAAGGAACGATAGTATATATTTTTACAATATTATGAAAAGAGTAAGAACTCCTCACAAGACCAAAGGTAAATAATGTCATTTAGAAGATTAGAATGTAAGATGTGAATTTTATTGTCATACACTGATGAATGTTGAGAACTTTGGGTTGGGAATTGGGGTACTTTGGGGGGGGGGGGCATTACACTTGGATTGGGGGGGGCTTGCGCCATTGCCCTTGGGGGGGCTGGGCACCCCTGCTGCTGTCAAGCCCAAATTCTTCAAACACAAAGGGACTCTGATTAAAGCCACTTCTGCATTTGAACGACTAAATATCGATTTCAAAGGCCCTCTGCCTTCATCAAGTCGAAATCGTTATTTATTGGTAATAGTAGATGAGTTTTCACGGTTCCTTTTGCTTTCCCATGTCCAGACATGTCATCATCTACAGTTAAATCAAAACTGAAAACCCTGTTTTCTACGTTGGGGTTCCTAGTTACATACATTCAGACAGAGGAACATCATTTATGAGTCAAGACTTGAAAAATTACCTAAACTCGCATGGAATTGCAACTAGCAGAACCACTGCTTACAACCCAGCAGGTAATGGACAGGTTGAAAGATATAATGGTATTCTATGGAAAACGATTGAGCTAGCATTAAAATCACTTAATTAAGAAATAAATCAATGGGAGTCAGTTTTAGAAGATGCTCTTAGCTCAACAAGAACATTACTTTGCACAGCCACAAATCAAACTCCTCATGAGCGTATGTTTTTACACCCACGTAGATCTGGAAACAATGGTGTTTCAGCTCCTTCTTGGCTTCTCAATTCCGGCCCAGTCTATTTGAAAAAATTCAATCGAACATCTAAATATGAGCCACTTGTTGAAGAGGTCCAACTTCTACATGGAAATGCTGAGTATGCACATGTAAAGCTACCTGATGGAAGAGAAACCACAGTATCAACACGTCATCTTGCTCCAGTTGGAGAGTACGAAAACAGAGATCACGAAGAACAAACCGATTCTGAAAATGATGAAAATTCTCAATTACCAACTTCCGAACCTGAACTTGAATACTTTCATAATCCTCAAGCAACCCAAAACCAAGAAAACGAAACTAGTACTACTGCCGAGAGCTTACAACCTAGACAACAGACTACTGGACAAGAAAATCAAAATACATATCCAAGAAGAAGTTTTAGAAATAGAAGACCCCCTAATTATTTGAATGAATACATTCATCAACTCTTTGGGGGGAAGAATGTAGTATAACAACATATGTTTTGAATTTGTTATTACTGTTACTAAGTCTCCAAACAAACTCATTCCAATTCGAAACCTGTATAGTTCAAGTTATTAAAAACCTTTCTTAAGGTATTAAATACTTATGTCATGTTTACTCCCATTCCTATTACACACAGTTAAGACCAATTGAGGAAACAATCATAATAATTGTGAGCGGTTTAGCTAGTATGTTTCTATTAAATAAATAAACAGTTGACAAAAATTACTCAAAATATATATATATTCAATGTAGGCTATTAATAATTGAACTGATTGATTGTCAATCTATTATAGTAGTAGATTTAACTAGCCTATATGTTGCAAACCATCATTGAAAAATGTAAAGTTTCCAAAAAATTACACAGTAAATTATGGTCTGTAGTGGAATTTGAACAAAATGTGTACAGTTTTGTATCTGGTGTCCCTATTATCAATATTAAAATTATCTATACATCAAAATATCATCACTCATCTAATAACATGACAGCATCTTCACGCATATCACTTTCTATCTTGTGGAGCAAATAAAAAGGCATTTATTGATCTAACTTTTTAAAATGGTTCTGAAAGAATTTGTTTTAATAAAGGTTGGAAGGTAAAAAGGGTAATTCAGGGTGGTTTTACAGTTTTCTACAGCTATGCAAGTTTGAATTTTGAGGTTAGGTTTTTGGTTTAAAATTGCAATATTTTGGCAGGCTATTTTCAAAAAAACTGTATAATTAGTCACTTTTGACTACTATGTCATCAAAGAATTCAAACAAAAGATATCCTAGGTCTAAGAAAACTATAATGTTTAGATAATGACTTAGTATAGGCCTACGGTACAAAAGCAAGTTTAAACTTTTAACAATCAAAATTATAAAAGCTAGTTCACATTAATTTTTAATTTGATTAGATTATATAATTTGAATTAGAAGATATTAGCCTAAACTATTACCTGAGATTAGCCTACCTGTAGTCATATTGATCGAAGATAAAATTCTGTCATTTCATTGTCAGTGGAATCTTGAAGAAAATAATTACCTATGTTTGTTCTTCAATTTTTAATTTGATCATTGCAAACTAGATTTACGAAGAAATTTGTTCGAGCTATCGTATAGGAGACATGTAATAAAAGTTGACATTCCAGCAAGAACACGATAAGTTAACATGATAAGAATGTCTTTAACTTATAGGTTAGGAGAAAATTCAATAACTCAAAATTATCCTAGTTTGCTGAAAATAATACTATAGATAAAAACTAGGCTACATCACTCTGATAAATATGTTTCTAAAACGTTTATACACAAAAGTAAACTTAAATAGCATTTTGTTATCAATATTGATAGATTTTACAAAACAAGCTTGAGCTATTTGACCGTACTCTGTCTGACTGTCTGTCTGTCTGGTGTGACATAACCCCAAAAATACTTTGCTTCAATAACCAAAAATTTAAAGGTTATAAGAAATTGGGATTTTGGGTACAAATAGGCTAACAAATTCGGAAAATAACATTGAATTATCTTCTTGAACATTGAACGAAAATTCAGAATTCAAATTATACAAGAATGCTAATGACATATAGAAGATAAGAGCAATCAAATTTGAAAATAATTATAAAGTAATTTAGACCGATTCAAAATTAAATTGATTCTCATTGTAGGCTATTATTTCTACAATTAATAGAGCATGAAAAATTTTATTCCTAAAAGCACAAAATCCTTACAAATCAGCTATACTAGTAGTTATCTGTGGGTAATTGATCAATCATCCAATATTAGAATCCAAAAATTTACAAACAATTAAGGGAACGAATAAAATTGATTTTAATAGAAATAACGTGGCATTCAAAATGGGGGATAGTGCATTAGAGTGTGTAATATTATTTGATTAATTTAAATCTCAACAATGTAACTTATTGGACTATGCGGTCAACAATTAAACTCTGAGTTCAACAATGAAAACCTGCTGGGAATTATTCCTGCTGTTTGAAAACATAATTGAAAAGTCTTACCTTTATGAAAAGCTCAATCAGATATTTCCACCATTCCACTGAAAAATTTTCGTTGAAATGACGCCTAGGGACGTTCCGATACTTTCGATACTTACTGGTATCGATACTTTGCTTTCGATACCGGTGGTATCGGTATCGGTATCGAATGATCCGATACTTACTGGTATCGATACTTTGCTTCGATACCGGTGGTATCGGTATCGGTATCGAATGATTCGATACTTTACTGGTATCAATACGCAAGTTGGAGTATCGAAACGGTATCGAATGGCGAAATGGGTAAAAAAGTAGTTCACTTCAATTAATTACATAATCATAAATAAATAGTTATATCAATCTTAGAAGATTATAAGGATTAATATAGATGAAAATTATAGTACTGAATTATAGCCCAGTGTAGCAGTTACCAGACATTATGACATCACTAATAACAAACAGTACATAACTGACTGAAGCTCAGTCAATATTGGTTCAAAATTATCAATTTGATCTACTATTAAGACCACATTTATAATTATTGAACAAATATTCCTACAATTTGAAATCAATTGATAATTTTGAACCAATATTGACCGAGCTTGAGTCATTTACACATCTTTAGGGACGTTCCAGTTCCGATACCACCATTCTTTCAATACTTGGTATTGAAAGGAGGGTATCGTTATTAGTAAAGTATCGAAAGAAACGTATTGATACCCTTATTGACCAAGCTGGAGTCATTTTCCCATCTTGCCAGAGGGTCTTCTTGTTTCGACAGACTATTGAGACTATACTTGATAGATTGCAGTTTTGCAGTTAGTAGATAAGTATTTTAGTTGGTAATTCCGATACTTAATGCTCACTCGATGCTTGTGGTATCGGTATCGATACTTTTTTCTTTCGATACTCGTGGTATCGATACTTTTCTTTCGATAATTTACTAATATCGATACTCTCCTTTCGATACCGACTCGATACCAAGTATCGAATGAATGGCGGTATCGGAATGTCCCTAATGACGCCTAAAATATACGTCTGTGAAGTTGGCCCGGATGATGTCAGCCCTCTCAATGAAAATGTTATAAATCGTTAGTTTAGCGTTAGTTTAGGTTTGTTTTGACAAATTTGACGTTTGTTTAGGTTTCTAAATACAAAATTTGAAAGTTTCAAATTTTCCGGGCCAACTTCACACTAGCCCGGAAATTTTCATAAAATTAGTTGAAAATAGTCTATATCGTTAGTTTAGTGTTAGTTTAGGTTTGTTTTGACAAATTTGACGTTTGTTTAGGCTTCTGAATACCAAATTTGGAAACTTCAAATTTTCCGGGCCAACTTCACACCAGCCTGGGAAATTTCGTAAAATTAGTTCAAAATAGTCTAGATTGTTAGTTTAGCGTTAGTTTTGGTCTGTTTTGACAAATTTGACGTTTGTTTAGATTTCTGAATACCTAATTTGAAAGTTTCAAATTTTCCGAGCCAACTTCACACCAGCCCGGGAATTTTTATAAAATTAATTGAAAATAGTCTAGATCGTTTGTTTAGTGTTAGTTTAGGTTTGTTTTGACAAATTTAACGTTTGTTTAGGTTTCTAGATACCAAATTTGAAAGTTTCAAATTTTCGTCCAGCCAGCTTCACACCCCAGCCACAGACTACAATAAACAATAAAATGGGTTGAAAAGTGTGTAGATCGTTAGTTTAGCTTAAGTTTAGATTTGTTTTGACAAATTTCAGGTTTGTTTAAGTTTCTAAATACCAAATTTGGAAGTATCAAATTTCCGTCCGGGCCAGCTTCACACCCCAGCGACAGACCACAATAATCAATGGAATGGGTTGAAAAGTGTGTAGATCGTTAGTTCAGCTTAAGTTTAGATTTTTTTGACAAATTTGAGGTTTGTTTAGGTTTCTAAATACCAAATTTGGAAGTTTCAAATTTTCGTCCGGGCCAGCTCCACACCCCAGCCACAGATCCCAATTCTCAATGAAATGAGTTGAAAACTGTGAAAATCGTTAGTTTAGTTTAAGTTTAGATTTGTTTTGACAAATTTGAGGTTTGTTCAGGTTTCCAGATACCAAATTTTGAAGTTTCAAATTTTCGTCCGGGCCAGCTTCACACCTCAGCCCAGACCACAATAATCAATGGAATGGGTTAAAAACTGTGTAGATAGTAGATACAATATAAGACTTCAAGGAAGCTTTTTTGCTCGAAATCCCCTCCCCCCTCTCTCCCCTCGTCCATCCCGCCACCCCTTCCCCCGCCTGTAGGGTGGGGGGGTGTTCTAAAAATAGATTTCCCCTTCCCCTTGTCCAGTGGTGGTGAGGGGGATGAAAAGAGAGAGATATATCTTTCTCTCTCTCTCTTTCTAAAAATAGATTTCCCCTTCCCCCTCACCAGTGGAGGTGAGGGGGATGAAAAGAGATATCTCTCTCTCTCTTTCTCTCCCCTTCCCCTTGACAGTGGAGGTGAGGGGGGTTGAAAAGAGATATCTATCTCTCTCTCCCCTTCCCCTTGCCCAGGTGAGGGGAAAAAATTTCCCTTTTAGGAGGAAAAATTCCCTCTCTATACTGTCAGATTAAAGTGAATCCATATTTCTACATCTAATGCTATACTGACAAATTGAGGTGAATGCTAGATGAGGGAAAAAATCTCTTTGAGAGGGAAAAATTCTCTACTGTCAAATTAAAGTGAATCCATATTTCTAATGCTATACTGACAAATTAAAGTGAATCCATATTACTACATCTATACTGACAAATTAAAGTGAATGCTAGATGAGGAAAAAATCTCTTTGAGAGGGAAAAATTCTCTACTGTCAAATTAAAGTGAATCCATATTTCTAATGCTATACTGACAAATTAAAGTGAATCCATATTACTACATCTATACTGACAAATTAAAGTGAATGCTAGATGAGGGAAAAAATCTCTTTGAGAGGGAAAAATTCCCTTGGTGACAGATTAAAGTGAATCCATATTACTACATCTATACTGACAGATTAAAGTGAATCCATATTACTACATCTATACTGACCGATTAAAGTCGCTTCTCACAAGCAGCAGACGGCTCTAGTCAGATGCAGCATCTGCTTTCTCCTCCTTCTTTTACTCAGTCCATCTCTTACCCTCACCCTTCCATGTTATCGGATGGGCACGTTAAACTGTCGGTCCCAGCTGAAGTATGACAGTCGTAAGGCCTATTGACGGCTCAAATTATATATTCAGGCGGTGGGACCTTCCCGCAAGGGACTCCCCACCAACAAAAGCCATACGAATTTACTTTTTTTACCCTTCTAAATTTCTTCTCTATTACGAAAGGCGAGTGAAGGAGACAAGCGTTAACTAACTTCCATTTAGCGCTCCTATACTAGTGAAACGCTTCTCTCGATCGAGAGTTAGGAAAGGCTAGAGATTTCAAACCGTAGGCACGTGTGCTCGCTCGTCACCCTCTCCCTCTTCTAGACACGAGTGCTCTGCAAGGTTCCCCTCTCTCGCATCGAAAACCGTTACATTCCGTTACATGAAAAATGTCTTAATCGATTTATATCATCTGTGACATGTGTTTAGCCGTTAAAGTTACTTCACTCTCTCTCATAATATCTCATCCTTTTACAAGATTTATGTAGAAAACTGATATAGTCAAAAATGTCTAGACTGAAATTTGAAGCTGGAGGTGTTTAAATACTTCACTCTCTCTCACGCAAGTGTTTATGCAATCAATCATGGTCAAAAATGTCTAGACTGAAATTTGAAACAACATGTGTTAAAGTTCACTCTCTCTCACACAAGTGTTTATGCAATCAATCATAGTCAAAAAATGTCTAGGCTGAAATTTGAAGCAGGAGGTGTTTAAATACTTCTCTCTCTCTCTCTCACGCAAGTGTTTATGCAATCAATCATAGTGAAAAATGTCTAGACTGAAATTTGAAACAACATGTGTTAAAGTTCACTCTCTCTCACGCAACTTTTTACAAGATTTTATGTTTCCGGCGCCAATATAAAGTCTTTATATTTGGCTAAATCCATTTTTTCTGTAATAATTTGCACTACCTGATTTTCTGTAAGGTTATGTTGTTTGGCCTCAATCCAGTTCATGTGAAAACTTACCTGGGCGTATTTGGATACGATGTCCAGGGCCACTCTGTGTATGAATGAATTTAGATAGTCAATGAATGGAGCCGAACATTCCAGTCTCATGACAGTACCCTCTTCCGAATTTTTAATTGACTCAGCTATTTCATCACGAACACTTTTCACAGCGACTCCCATCTCATTTTTCTTAATAAAATCTCCTATATCATTTTTAGTTGCATACTTTTCTGCAATTTGCTTGATTAGAATAGCAATAGCATCTTTTGTAATGAATTGTTCAATACCCTCCATAATATTAGCTTTTATTGCACTCGCCATTTCAGATAATCGTTTTTCAAACTCTTCCTTTGTTAATGAAGAACTAGTCAATTTCTGCAAAGCAGATTCTAAATATTGCTTATCAATTGATGATGGATCTGTTTCATTTACTTTGGTAAAAATTTCTGTACTAAGCTGTTTTAATTTAGTATTGAGATAGTTTCTGTCCAACACCTCCAAATTCTTAATTTTATCCGATATGGCTTTTAATTTCTCATCTAAATAAGCTTTATCAACTTTATCGTTGTTAAAGGTTCGAACCCACTAGAACGTATCAGACACGGACCATGTCAGACCATGCCAGGCACGTAAAATAACAACTATGCCCACTACACCGGATCAACAGCGGTCTATGCCAGTACATTACGCGTATGGTACGCGTATGATACGGGTATGATACGCGTATGATACGCGTATGATGCCCGGTCAGAAGTTGTTGGGAACGCGTCAGTTAGCAAGAGAATGTAGCGGTGAACTGGTTACCAACGCGGTGCATACGCGGTTACAACGGGTTTGCAGGCGTCACGTGCCATGCAAGGAGCGTTCCGTCACAGACAAAATATACTGGCTGACAAATGTTGACCTGGACGTGCATGGCACGCTCCGTGCTTGGCCGGTGACGGAACGGTCTAATGGGTGCATTACATATCAAATGATGCAAAGAATATTTTTTTGCATGTGTCGGTACGGGCACGGTCATGGTATGATACGTTCTAGTGGGTTCGAACCTTAATACTGAGCAACTGAGATGAAAAGCTGTCTGTTAAAGTTTTCACTTCTCCTAGAGCAGATTCTAAAGTTAGAGTTCTCTCTGAAATAGCTTTATCGATATTAGCACTGAAATTTTGTAATGAACTTAGAATATGTTCTCTTTCAATTATGCTCACTCCAATATTCTTTGTATTTTCCTAAACGAGTTTGGTTATAAATTTAATCTTTCCACTAATTCGTCAAAATTATCAAAGTATTGATAAATTCTATCATGAGAATTATTTTTTGCAAATTTCAATAAACCCCAGCCCTTCTTTTTACTAATTTTTTTACTGGGAAATAACTTTTGAATCATTTGCGATTTGATTCCCTGATTTCGTTTAACATAGCCTCTTCGATCTGAATGTATGCCAGTAAGTGTTAAGATTTTTTTATACTTATCCAGATCTCTCTGATTATAAAGATTCGAGTTTGGTCTCGCACTGAATAATAACTCAAGTAGGCCATGTGTTAAACGAAATCTTCCATTATTAATATCTATATAACCGTTATCGAATATTACTTGCTGATTTCCAATATAATACACGTCATCTTTAGAATTATATGAAATTCCATAACTGATTGAATTATTCAATTTTTCCGCATGAAACGTTTTTAGATATTGTGACAGCACATCATCGTTTCTGCTAGAACCAAGTAAACTGTTTTCAAATTTAGTCGAGCTTAAAAAATTGTCTGTTGAACTCTCATAACTCTGTTCATCCCCCTCCTCATTATCATCAATTTCCATACTCTGTTCCTCTCTTACTTCTTCCTTTTTTGGTTTTACACTAGAGTGTGAGAATTTGTTTTTTCCCAATTCAATTATAGGTTCTATCAATGGTGATAGAGTTTTCCTATTGTATTCCTCCGATCGCCTTTCAAAATTGACTAAGCTTTTATGCTTGTCTCTTATTACTTTTCTCAATTTCTTAATCTTTTCGATTAAACCAACGTTCTTTCTATTCAGTTTTCTGCTGCTGTATGACAACATGACTGCACAAAGAATTAATCTCTACTGAACGGTAAGGAACGTATCGAGCGAATCTCGGTACTTACCGCTATCAATTCCGCACTCGCTCATAATAGTTACAAAATTATGAGGTTTACGATTCCAAACTGTATGACAGAGTTTAACGAAATCTTTATAAGAAATATCTCCTCCAACATGATCTCTGTGAATTAATTTCAGACTCAATAAATCTATCTTGAAGATTATAATCATATTTGCATTGTCCCTAGTGAAATGTTTCTGTGTAGCTCCATAACTCTGAATCAAATATGCAGTGTCAATATTTCGATGTTGTCCCATAGTAAAATATTCTCTTATCTGTGGGACATTACTCAGTTGCAAGTCATCAAAAATTACTAAGCTATATTCAGGGATACGGTTTGGATGGGGAATTTGGCTCACATCCTCTTTCATGTGAAATCCGATATTTTTCAAACCTCCAAATACCTTCCTGAGAAAAACATATTTTGGTTGATATAAGCTCTTGCTAAATAAGTAAATGTGCTTAAATCTTAAGCCATTTTCAGCAAATACTAAATTAAATAAGAGATTTGTTTTTCCTCCAGCACTGGGAGAGATAATTAACATTCTTGCATTATGAGGAAGTAAGTCTCCATTTTTACAAAATGCAGGCTTTTCTTTATCTGTAATTAATTTATCAAAGTTAACAATTGGTATTTGACTCATGATTACAAACATACAGAGCGTGATCTGATAAGGAACTGATAAGTTATCAGGGAGGAGGGTGAGCCAGCACATGGCTAGACGCTTGCTTGCTCCCTCCCACTGATAGAAGATTCTCACTTCAACTGGCCCTCTCTTTCCCGCACCCTCTTCACGAGAATGCATCAGTTGCTTGAGCCTTAGCAAATTACGAAACTTCAGATTGAAATGAAAAGCAATGTTTGATAATAATACTTCTATTATATTTTCAATGAATGTACATCATGATATTTACACTGAATGGAATGTATTTACAATAGATTATTTACAATAATGTACATGATATTTACAATAGATTACAAAAGATTATTTTTCATCTAATAGTTGATCTTTACTAATATAACTAGGCGTTGAAAACCCAATCCATTTCACTAGCAATCCTTTTTTATCACGTTTTAATATTTTTTCAATCAAATACACTTGTCTCTCCGATTCGTTTAATTGTGTCTTTTTAATTTCTTCTGCATAAAACCTACCACTAATTACTTCTCCGTTTAGATCTCTCAGTGAGTAGGTTATAGGTTGAGAAGGAAATATAGAATGAATTACAAAATACACTGCGCTCCAGTTTATGTTATAAGATTTATCGAAAAGAACCCTTTTCTTTGAGATTCGTACAACATCTCCTAGCTTAAATTTCGGTTTTGAATTTTTCAATTTATATCGTCTATTGAATGCAGAATTCAAAGTCATTAAAACATGATTACGATCTTTTTTCCCCACATCTTTAGGTTTCATTCTAATGGATGAATGCATTGTTGCATTATAATCATGAACTAAACTGTGCAGTTGCGATATCCAGTTTTTGGTTCCATGTTCAGTTAAATATCTATAAATTTTTGCTTTAAGTGTTCTATTAAACCTTTCAACTATGGAGGCTTTCTTATCGGTAAAAACATGATAATGTTTAATACTATATCTATCTAATAACGCTTTAACTTTCAAATTAAAGAATTCTGTTCCCTGATCTGTTTGGAACAGCTTAACTCCCTTATTTTTAGAAATAATTGGCTCGAGAGCGTTAAATACAGATTGGCTTGCCTTGTCTTTTAATGGTACACAATATGCAAATTTTGAAAAACAATTAATAACAGCTAAGATATATTTATAACCCTTATTAAAACGCGATAAACTCGTCATCTCAATGAGATCTGCTTGAAGCAAGTTTTTTTCACTTTTCAACTCATATTTGCGAGTGGGATAGTTCACACGCGGCACGCTATGAAGCTCTAAAGCTAGCTTAGATCTGATAATATTCATGATATTTACAACAGTCAAATCAGTGGTGTTGGATGATTGTCACTGGACATACTGAGCAATCAGTTAGAGTGTTGGCACTCTATAATGTCCAAATGGGAGAGTATCAACACCATTCTCAGCAATGTACCTCTTATCATCATAAGGGCTCAAACAGATTTTTGCACATTCAACCTGATACATGGTGTGGTGGAACAAGAACTAATAACCAATTCATCAAAGTCGACAATAGCTAATCCATTTTTATTTATTTATTTTTTTTTTTTTTTGAAATATCTTTCTCTTCTACCATAATATTCTATGTTGTTAGTATGAAGACTTCCTTACTACTGTTCAATCAATTTTATATGTGTACATACTTAATCAGACTAAACCGGCTTCATATATTATTCTAACTTACACATAGCTTTACAACTGGAGTAGCTTGGTTTAATTCAATAAATCAACATAGAATGAGAAACATTATACAGCATTTATTTTCCGATAATTCTTTACATAATTCAAGTATATAGTTTACATTCATCAAATATGGCATGCAATAATCAAAAATTTGTACATTATCGTCTTTATTTTTCAAACTTTTGTCAATAGTTATAATAATTTTGCATTTATTTATTCGTAACTTACAACTAATACATTTATTCCTTAAACCTCTACAAGTATTACAATTAATTTTCACATTCAAAGCTTTTAGTATTTAATAGTTTTATTCTCTCCTCAATTAACGAGTTCATCATAATTTCTGTAAAAAAGTTAAAGTTATAGTTTGTACAACATTGCTGATTCGCCACACATTTTCATAATTTCAAATGTAAATCTTACACTATCAATGTTTTTATCTGTTAACCTATCATCAATGAAATAATACATTTGAATATTCAACCAACCTAATGAATTACAATAGCAAAATTCAGTAATTTCCTTTAATTCACATCTTCGATGTCTATCAACTATATTCTTATTTATAATATAACATACGCTTATATGTTCTGACTTCTGTTCTTCACTTTTACCAGGTTTTATAAATGTTAAATATTCCTTAAACGTTAGTCCTTCTTTTCCGAAATTATTCAATTCTAATATTGTTTTCTCAATAAGTTCGAAATAACAACATCTATATTTTTCATCGATTTTATTCGAAAAATAGTTCTTATCAAATGAAATTGAATCCATCTCCAATCTGAAATTAAACATAATATACTATCAATCTTTTTCTAGCCCACTCTCATCTGAACAAATGAATAAAAAATTCCAGATAAGTTCATTTCATTGTTCTTTTGTTAAATGTTTATTTTTTTCTGTTATACATTTTTTAATTTTATCGATAGACTCTTTAAGATGTGCACACTCACATCTCCATGAATCGGGGCAATCTTTTTCCCTGTAAGCATCATATGATGTACCGTATAAATCACAAACTGAAATATGATTATAGTTCTCACTATGCCAAACTCCTAATTTTTCATAGTCTCTCACAAATGTTAGATATTTCGTATTCGTCCATCCTTTTTCTGCTAACTGGTCCAATAATTGCTGATGCGTCTCCAATAGTTCAGTTAGTTCACAACAATAACTTTGTATTCTCGCCATTTTTTCTGAAGAAACAGAATCATATTTACGTAATTGATTAAAATGCCTATTTATAATATATACTGAGCTTATATATTCATCAAATGATTTCCGTTCGACAGCTCATATCTGAAAACATATTAAACTATAAGTTGGAATGATCAGCGTATATAATCAATTGTAAAATATTTACTTAGTTAGTAATTGACTCTTATCTATCCAAGACGGTTCACTAAAACCAAGACGCTTTACGAGATAACGCTTTCCAACTTTCTTTAATATTCAAGATAAACTTGCATTTCATCTAAAGTTAACTCTGATTTCTTTAATTCTTGTTCATAAAATTTGTCAGCATCCAAATCTTGTTTCAATAATTCTGTATGAGATCATTTCTCAACTATCTTACTATAAATACCACTGCATTGATCTGCATTCGTTCAGTTTGATAGTGTCAACGGTGGAGTAAACATGAATACTTCTAAGGTGTTTAATGTGCATATGCTCTGGGGTAATAGCAATACCAAGAAATTGACTGGTGTACAAGTAAAGCTGCCCACTGACCCACAACATAGAAATAAAATAATTTCTTATGTTATTTCTGCATTCAGCTTCAATTTACTACCTATAAATTATGTAGAAATTTTTGAGGATCCATCAAACAAGAATAATATCAGTTTCTCACAAAAGTGTTATATTAAGAGTGGTGAGACATATTTCTCCAAGTCAACCACAGTTTTCTCTACCATATCCAAAGTTGTTGAGCTAGATGAGTTGGGTCTTGTAGCAACAGGTAACTTGATACCACAAGTCTTAAGAAAACGAGCAAACATAACTTGTAAGCTTCTCCCATACCCTGTTAAAGAGATACAGCCCACGTCTCCTATCACAGTGCTATCAGACAAAAAGCGTAAGCTAGAACTGGATGAAATTGATCTGAAACGGAGGAAAACTGAGTTTTTTGAAACCACACAGTCATTTAGGGCACAGCATAAGCAGATAGAAGAATTTGAGGAAGAAATAGAAAATTTGAGAGAGGAACTTTCCATTACATTCACATTGGCGAAATTTTGATCTAAGTGGAGTGTACAATGTGACTGCATTATAAATAATAAAGGAAAATTTGCATATTTAGGTGTTTTAGGAGAAAAGGAAGGTTCGAAAAATGTTTACTTTGTAAAGGGGTGCCATAAAAATGTTCTTATTAATGCATACAATGCAAGAGAAGACCTTAAGAAAGAGGGTTATTTTGTAATCCCTTACACTGACAAAAAAGAAATTATTTGTCTATCAAGGGAAGAGAAAATTTGTGTAATTACAGTCAATGGTATGACAAGCTATAATGGTCATACATTTCCTAGAATAGAATCACTTAAGTTTCTGTCAGATGTATGGAAAAACTTGGAAGACACTCCCTTCACACAAAAAGAAGTGGAGCAGTATAATAACATCACAATGCTGGAAATTAAAGGGAAAGTAAAAGTAGGACAGTGTAAAAGATTGGAAGAGTTACCACAAGGTATAGAGTTAGTCATTATTGCAATAAAAGAAGTGTACAATAGAAACAATACTCGCTATATTCTGCAGTTTGAAAATCTGGAAGAATTGTATGTCTCAAACTATTGGTTAGAGGAGGAATTTGAGAGCTCTAAGATTGATTTGAATTATAAAATTAGGATTAAGCTAGATGTTTTTAAATATACACCCAGTAGGAATAAGGAAAGAGTTACTTTCTGTATTTGATTTGTGCATAGATATGGTTTGATGTATGTATAATAATTTAAAAATAAAGAAAATTATTGTGACATTGGCTGTTGACATTTACCTCTCACCCCTTCTCCTGATTCCTCTCTCATTTTTTCTTTCCTGCTAAACAAGTGGAGGTCAGAGGAGGAGAACAAAGGACAATTTTTGTCCTTGGAGAAGAGGAAAATTGTCCACGGAGGACAGTTTTTGTCCTCGGAGGAGAGGATTTTTGTCCTCGAAGGATAAAATTAAAGTAAAAATGAACTTACATGTGTTGATTTCACGAAATGACAGCTATCTCCTCAGGTATGCTTGTCTCAGGTATGTTTCCCTCACGAGAGCTCAACTGGTTATGAGGTTCGGAACTCGAGTTGAGAGGTGAGAAAATGCTGTGAAAACAATGAAATATTTAATAACTGAACTGAAATCATTCGAGAATGCTATTCCCCTATGTTGAAATGTTGTGAAATATTTAATAATATTAGAAATCAATCGAGAATGCTATTCCTCTATGTTGAAATGCTGTGAAATATTTAATAATATTAGAAATCAATCGAGAATGCTATTCCTCTATGTTGAAATGCTGTGAAATATTTAATAATATTAGAAATCATTCGAGAATGTTTAAGTGAGTTGACATGGGGGATTTCAGCTTCTAGCAGGTGTTTTCACCCTCTCATGCTGAGTTCTAGACAAGTTTTTTTTTTTCGTCTTCTAACACATGGATGCTATTTGAAAAATGATCGAGTGTCTTATAGGAGAGAGAATACTTACAAACCGATAACAATGTGGGAGCACGTGTTGTTGGAGAGAATTTTGAATTTTTTTTCGCCTTGTAGCACACTTCGCTCTTGCTCGCACAGGCCTGGAACAGAGAGAGAAACATATGCTATATAAACAGAAGCGATGAGAGGAAAATTATCATTTACATCTGAGCCACCTTCACGATGACTTCACAATCAACATCTTCTCCATCATACATCCTGCCGGATAGCCCGCCGCAGCGCGTGCTCAACTATTGGCAGCAGCAGAAAGCTCGCAGCTCAGCTGCCACCTCCGCTGCCACGGCTGCCGCCTCCGCTGTCTCCCCAGCCTCCTCCTCCGCCTCACCCCTGAAGAGACAGGGAATCTACGTTCAATGAGAGAGGGGTGAGGAGATCGTGATTCCGGACAGTCCTCTGCCACAATCTACACCGACTACCTGGGCGCCGCAGCATGCGGTGCTGACAACGCTGAGCAAGGGAAGAGGAGGCTAGTTTTCGAGGACGAGGGCGTGCTCACTCAATCAAAGGTTAGTTTCAACAAATATTATTAACTTGTATGTGCACAGATTTTTTCCGTGATTGATTGTTAAAAAATCTGTGCACATACAAGTCTTTGATTATTTGATACGAATATTATTTGAAGCGAATATAATTTGAACTGATTAGAATGCAAGCGAATATTATTTGAACTGCTTAGAAATTATTGTTTAAACTAATCAATCATGCAACAATGTTAGCAATATTTCCTTGAACTGATTAGAAATGGTATTATGAGATATTATTGTTTAAAGTAATCGATCATGCATAAATGTTACCAATATTATTTGAACTGCTTGGAATGCAAAGGAAATATTATTTGAACCGAATAGAAATTGATGCTAAGGAAATATTATTTGAAATGATTAGAATGCAAAGGAAATATTTTTTGAACTGCTTAGAAATTATTGTTTAAACTAATCGATCATGCAACAATGTTAGCAATATTATTGAACTGATTAGAAATTATTGTTTAAAGTATTCGATCATGCAACAATGTTATTTCAATAACTAATATTACTCACTTTAAATGCCAATTCGATGATGTCAAGTTGAGATTATGACAATAATCTGATGTCTATATAATCTATCGATCAAGTTCTCCCTCTCTCCCGTATGATTTGATGATGAAAAATCTGAAACAAATAAGTGTCTAATGAAATATTTTTTCAACAGAAACGTGTGCAGGAAGAGCACGAGAACTCATCCATAGTGCCGCTGATGGAGGAGGTGCAACGAAGGGAGGAGGAGGAGGAGGAGGAGGAGGAAGTGGAGATAGAGAATGAGATGGAATCAGAGAACTTCCTGAGATTATTAAATAGTCGGACCGGGAAGTCATGGACGCCTCTGCGTGAGCTGGAAGAGGGCTTACCTTATCCAATATGCGATGTGAGAGAGGCGTCCAACCAGCACGGACGGCGAATTGTGCTCAAAATCCGGGTACCCGGGCTAAGAACAACAGATGTGTATCTTCCAGAAAGATTTAGCCGGATTTTGAGCACAAAAGACATTGAAAATTTCAAAATAAAGTGTAAAACATTATCTCTGTTTGTAAAGCATGTTAATGCTTTTATCACCGACATAAAAATTGTTAAATTCTAATGTCGGTAAGCATCTAGCATTAACATGCTTTACATCTTTACATATTATGTATGTGTGAATAGATAAATAAATTGTAATATTGTTTCTATAAAAATTGTTTTCAATTCTTACCTGTTGTTGTTGTTGTTGTTGATAAGTTCGTAATGAATAGTAGAAACACGCAGAAGAAGAAATGCTGCTTCACCTGCTCTGTTGTGAATGATATTTAAATGAGGTGAGTGAGTCTTTTATAGTTTGTTGTGAGCATGCTCAGTAGTCTTTACCACTACACACACACACACACACACACACACACACACACACACACACACACACACACACACACACACACACACACACACACACACACACACACACACACAGCCGTACAGCCAAGAGGCAGCGCCTTCTCGCTCGCTCCCTCCTACATCTGTTTTGCCACGTGTTACTGCAGATGTGGGTGGGCGCACCTCCCCCTTTTCAAATTGCATTCACCTTTTCAGATTTGAAATAATATTCTTATCATTCAAGCAATGTATCATAGCGTATGAATTCATTTCCAACTCGATTGAAAATTGAACCAATTCAATTCAATTCAAGTTGGTGTATTGATTAATTAACCTCAGTTAATGTTCAACCATTGAGTTGAAAGGTAATGAAAAATGGTATGTAGGAGAAAAAAGCAGAGTTCGAGGAAACGGGGTAAAGGAATCTTGAGTTCAGCGGCAAGAGTTTTTAAAGGTGTGTCAGGTTTGGCAGGTAATGTGACATCAACTATTTTAAATAAGGTAATTGATAACCTGGGAGAAAAATATCATATTCCGGGATACGAGTATTGTGGCCCGGGCACAAAGGTTAATGAAAGGTTAAAGAGGGGTGATCGAGGTATAAATTCATTAGATAGAGCTTGCAAGATACATGATATAGCGTATACTCAAAATAGCGATAATAAAACTCGAGCGGTAGCTGACAGAGCTCTAGCAAACGCTGCATGGGACATTTTCAAAAATCCTCAAACACCCCTTGCCGAGAAAGCACTTAGCTATCTTGTTACAAACGTCATGAAAGCTAAAGCGGCGTTTGGTGGGTCTTTGAGAAAGAAGAAGAAGAAGAAGAATGAGAGGAGAAGTTATAGTAACGATATTAGACGCAAAGCTATAGCTCAGTTGAAAAAGCATATTGCAGGAAAAGGATATTTTTTGAAGCCTTTTCCTAGTATTAGTGGAGGGAGAGTTCCACCCCTACCCCCATCATCATCATATGGAGTGAGTTTATTCCCTCAAGTTAAGAAACGTAGAACAACAAAGAAGAGTAGGAAGAAGACAAAGAAGAAGAAAAAGGCATGAATATTGAAGGAGAATTGAGTAATTATGATTTGATTGATTGGTCGAAATTATTACAGATTCAGCTAAGAGGCATATATATGCTAGATACATTACCCAAAAAAATTCTAAAAAACGAGAATGTCATTGTGAATTTAGCAAGGGAAAGCGAGGATGGGACACATTGGGTAGCATATAAGAAAGTTGGCTCTAATGTTTGGTATTTTGATCCAATTGGAAATTTACAACCTCCATACGAATTGGACAAATATTGGAAAAAAGAAAATGGAGTAAATATATTTTATAATGTGGAGCATATGCAACCATTAAATAGCAATTTTTGTGGTCATCTTACATTATTGTTTCTTGCAAATCAGTTGTAATTAAGTGTTTGTGGTGAACACACAAGATGGAAGTTATTACATTACGATCTAACACGAGTAACCTCTATGAACATTTACAAGAAATTATAGAATTGGATAAAAATCGTGAATGGGAAATTGGATTGATTAATTTTTCTAGTTACAATAGTATTGCAAACATTAACAAAGGAACAAATTCCAGCTTCAAATATGGTGATAGATTAATCGAGTTGGATACTGGTGCATATGAAGTTGAGGATATTATAAAATCTTTAAAGAATAAATTGAATATTGATGGGAAGAAGAATAAACTTATTATACGTGCAAACGCAAATACTATGAAGATTGAAATTCATTCTGATAAACCCATTGATTTAACACGTTCTGATTCAATTGCTAAGATACTTGGTTTTGATAATGTTGTTTTGCAGGCAAATAAATGGCATTATTCCAAACATTTGGTTAACATAACAAGCGTTGACAGTATTGTAGTTGAGTGTAATTTAGCATGCGGCAGTTACTCTGAGGGAAAACAAAAACATATAATCTACGAATTTTTACCAAAGGTTCCTAGCGGTTATTTAATAAACGAAGTACCATCACCGATTATTCATGTACCTTTGAATACGCATCGAATTCAAACTATTAATGTAAAGGTAACGGACCAGAACGGATCGTTTATTGATTTCCGTGGAGATACAATTACAATTAGGTTGCACATACGTGAAAAGTAATGGGTTATCTTATTTTCAACCCACGTTCGAATACGTGCATGCACAATCAAGTCATTAGAGAAAGGAACGCGATAGCGTCAACACCTAAAAACAAACGTGCTTTGTCGGCTAAAAGCGCGAGAATATTAGAAAAGTTGGGTTTTATAGTTGATTGGCGGAATGTCAGGAGGTCCCACAGCAATTAGTGGAATTCTGGATGTGGAGACAGACCTTCAGTTTTATAATGATATTACTAAATTCCAATTTCACACTCATACAGTTTATTCGGGACAGGAAATAAAAAACTCTGACGAGGCACGTATTGGCATGAATTCTTTAGATGTCTATTCTTTACCTTGTAAATCATTCATATTGATTGAGGGAACAGTTAACTGTACAAAACCGGGAACAGAGCCGAGCGATGCACCAGTTGCAGCAGACTATAAATTAAGCAGTAACGTAATCGGCAACCTTTTTGACGAAATACGATATGAATTAGCAGGTCAGCAAATTTCTAAATCAAGATTGATTGGATTAACATCCACAATTTAAGCTATTCTAGTGAAGAATACTCTCGATAAAAACACATATCACTTGGCTGGTTTTGACAGAGCAGGATATGAGCTAACGGATAATAAATTCACTTTCTGTGTACCGCTGAAATTAATCCTCCCATTTTTTGAAGATTTTCAAAGAATAATTTTAAATTTGAAACAGGAACTCATCTTATTGAGGTCACCGACGGATCTAAATTGTGTTGAGTCTACAAGTGGAACAAGCGTTAGTGTGAAAATTACAAAACTATAATGGAGAATGCCCTACATAACTTTAGAAGATCATGTAAGACTGAAATTTTTGAGACTGCTCGATGCTGACACTCCACTGAAATTAGGTTTCCGGCATTGGGAAATTTGTGAATTAACAAATTTGCAAAATTCACTTAACCATTCTTGGGCAGTTCGTACCACATCGAGTTTTGATAGTCCAAAATACGTTATAATTGCATTTCAAACTGATCGTAAGAATAAAATTAAAAAATCAATATCTAATTTCGATAGCTGTGGTATTTACAATGTTAAAGTATATTTGAACAGCGAGTATTATCCATATGAAAATCTGCTAGGTAAGAAGGAGGTATTATACCGCATGTTCCTGGATTTTGCGCCCTCGTATTATAATCATTCAATCAATAGCGAACTCGGAACAGAAATTGACTTTAAAACGTTTTGTGAATCAACACCGCTGATTGTTGTAGATTGTTCACACCAACCAAGTCATTTGAAATCATTGACAGATGTTCGTATTGAAATGGAATTTAATAGTGCAGTACCTGCAAATACTTCCGCGTATTGCGTTTTAATTAGCGATCGTGTGATGGAGTACACACCTCTCACGAGCATGGTGAAAGAAGTTCAGTAATTTTATTGATAGAGCGCACCGCCTATATAAGGTGTGCATTCTGCTCAATTTAGTTCATTATCAGTTTCACCAATGAACAGACAACATGTCCTATTCTTTGTGTTCTGATATTTTGGACAAGCCACAAACTCGCTCTATTGGTATTCAGTGCGATCTTGATAGTTTCTATTATGAACCAAGCTGCGGTACACCGATCCAGAAGCCGCTGCAGGTGGAGGAGGAGGAGAGGGAGAAAGTCGAAGGATTCGAGGAGCCCGCCCCCGCCAAAGATAAAGAAGTGGACAAGCAGACGCCTACAAAATTGCTACGGTTGATCTTCACTGGTTTAAACAAGATTGTAATCAAATTATTGTGAAAGAACTTGCCATAATTGATCAGTTTAATAATTATATTGTGTTCCATTTCAAATCACCATTTGCAAAGACAGAATTGAGTGCAAAATTGTATAACGATGTAACATGGTTAGAACGTCACTATCATAAAATAAAATTGGAAGATGGAGATTTAGAATACAGTGACTCATTAATACGTGATTACCTTGCAGGTTATGAGAAAATTTTCACAAAAGGAACTGAGAAATCAAAGTTTTTAAGAAGATTGCATAGCAACGTTCAATGTATACCAGAGGATTTTCCAAAACCTGATTTCAGCTTTTTCACTAGTTCATGGTGTTATGCTGCGTGTAACATTCATAAAAATAGACCACATTCTCGCTGTGCTTTATTCTCTGCCCAACATTATAATTCTTTGTTGTTTAAAAATATGTATCAAACAAATAATTTCTTGTGCGAAAACAATCGAATGCAAAGTATGAAAATGGCTCCGATGTCACGAATTCACAGAAAAGAAACTTTGCTCGTTATGGATTCTTCTACAAACGGAAAGGATTTACAATGTGTTTATTGCTTACATGCATTGAGACTGCATAAAGCGCGTACATGTTGTCTGTCGTCAATTAATGAAGAAAGACCACTTAATTACTCTATAATAGTTCCTGCCTACACTTAGTTTTCTTCATTCGCTCAACAACATGGATCCGAGAAAGTGGTTGGCTGCTGACAACGAATTGGAAGTGAGGTTAAAAAACTGTATTGATTGGTATGATGAGTGTGAAAGTGCAATTAGGAAATCAACTCCTGAAAATTATAGTTTGACGAAACAATTGAAAGACATTTTTCTAAGCATGGTTAATTTAAATGACATAAGAGACTATCTATGTTATTATCGTCCTTATAATTTGTGTATAGATAAGCTAATTAAAATTGAAGATGAAATTATGAATAGTTGTGCTGAAATGTGTAAATAAACGTTTTCTGCCTTCAAATGATTTTTCATTCCAATATCCCATTCACGATTTTTAGTTTAGTTGCTGCTTAGAGCTAGACCTGACAACACGTGTGGGGTGATCTTTTTTATACAGACACGAGCCCCTATAACACGTGCATCTAATCAATTTAGAAAGAGAGATATATCTTTCTCTATTCCCCTCATTCGAGACATGTCAAACATCTGCGAGATGCAGTGTTATGGTTTTTCAAAATTCAAAAAATTAACTCGTCTCTTGATGTCAATTTCATTTAACGAATTTGATTCAATTGCGAAGAATATTAAATTTTCAACAGGATGTCAAGATGTTGATTTACCGTTAACAAAAACAGAAAATGTACACTTTTCGACTTTATCTGAGATTTTCGAACTGCTCAATATTCTAGACAGCGGTCATCTACATTATGATTGTACAAATGATTCAGCATTATCTGTTGTTAAAAATTCCGATGAACTTTGGAAATGCTTGTACGATATTGCAGATAAAAAATGTAAAAGAACTTAGATCATTGTAGAGATTCACTAGTATAGCATTAGATGTGAGAGAGAGAGAATTTCTCAATTCAATTAGATGTAGAGAGAGTCATTGACCTCACTCTGGATTCACTAGTATAGAGTGAAGGATTCACTTTAATTTGACAGTAGAGAATTTTTCCCTCTCAAAGAGATTTTTTCCCTCATCTAGCATTCACTTTAATTTGTCAGTATAGCATTAGAAATATGGATTCACTTTAATCTGTCACCTAGGGAATTTTTCCCTCTCAAAGAGATTTTTTCCCTCATCTAGTAGAAATATGGATTCACTTTAATCTGTCAGTATAGATGTAGTAATATGGATTCACTTTAATCTGTCACCAAGGGAATTTTTCCCTCTCAAAGAGATTTTTTCCCTCATCTAGCATTCACCTCAATTTGTCAGTATAGCATTAGAAATATGGATTCACTTTAATCTGTCAGTATAGATGTAGTAATATGGATTCACTTTAATCTGTCAGTATAGATGTAGTAATATGGATTCACTTTAATTTGACAGTAGAGAATTTGAGAATGGATTCACTTTAATTTGACAGTAGAGAATTTTTCCCTCTCAAAGAGATTTTTTCCCTCATCTAGCATTCACCTCAATTTGTCAGTATAGCATTAGATGTAGAAATATGGATTCACTTTAATCTGTCAGTATAGAGAGGGAATTTTTCCTCCTAAAAGGGAAAATTTTTTTTCCCTCACCTGGGCAAGGGGAAGGGGTGAGAGAGAGAGATATCTCTTTTCATCCCCCTCACCTCCACTGGGCAAGGGGAAGGGGAAATCTATTTTTAGAAAGAGAGAGAGAGAAAGATATATATCTCTCTTTTCATCCCCCTCACCACCACTGGACAAGGGGAAGGGGAAATCTATTTTTAGAACACCCCCACCCTACAGGCAGGGGGAAGGGGAGGCGGGATGGTCGAAGGGTGAGAGGGGGGAGGGGATTTCGAGCAAAAAAGCTTCCTTGAAGTCTTATATTGTATCTACTGTAGATCGTTAGTTTAGCTTTAGTTTGGATTTGTTTTGACAATTTCTATGTTTGTTTAGGTTTCTAGATACCAAATTTGAAAGTTTCAAATTTTCGTCTGGGCCAGCTTCACACCCCAGCCACAGACCACAATAAACAATAAAATGGGTTGAAAAGTGTGTAGATCGTTAGTTTAGCTTCAGTTAAGATTTGTTTTGACAAATTTGAGGTTTGTTTAGGTTTCTAAATACCAAATTTTGAAGTTTCAAATTTTCGTCTGGGCCAGCTTCACACCCCAGCCAAAGACCACGATTCTCAATGGAATGAGTTAAAAACTGTGAAGTACGTTACTTTAGCTTAAGTTTAGATTTGTTTTGACAAATTTGAGGTTTGTTTAGGTTTCCAGATACCAAATTTGGAAGTATCAAATTTTCGTCCGGGCCAGCTTCACACCTCAGCCACAGACCACAATAATCAATGGAATGGGTTAAAAACTGTGTAGATCGTTAGTTTAGCTTAAGTTTAGATTTGTTTTGACAAATTTGGCATTTTTTAAGGTTTCTAAATACCAAATTTGAAAGTTTCAAATTTTCCGGGCCAACTTCACACTAGCCCGGATATTTTCATAAAATTAGTTGAAAATAGTTTAGATCGTTAGTTTAGGTTTGTTTTGACAAATTTGACGTTTGTTTAGGCTTCTGAATACCAAATTTGGAAACTTCAAATTTTCCGGGCCAACTTCACACCAGCCCGGGAAATTTCATTAAATTAGTTCAAAATAGTCTAGATCGTTAGTTTAGCGTTAGTTTAGGTCTGTTTCGACAAATTTGACGTTTGTTTAGATTTCTGAATACCTAATTTGAAAGTTTCAAATTTTCTGGGCCAACTTCACACCAGCCCGGGAATTATCATAAAATTAATTGAAAATAGTCTAGATCGTAAGTTTAGTGTTAGTTTAGGTTTGTTTTGACAAATTTAACGTTTGTTCAGGTTTCTAGATACCAAATTTGAAAGTTTCAAATTTTCGTCCGGGCCAGCTTCACACCCCAGCCACAGACCACAATATACAATAAAATGGGTTGAAAAGTGTGTAGATCGTTAGTTTAGCTTAAGTTTAGATTTGTTTTGACAAATTTGAGGTTTGTTTAGGTTTCCAGATACCAAATTTGGAAGTATCAAATTTTCGTCCGTGCCAGCTTCACACCTCAGCCACAGACCACAATAATCAATGGAATAGGTTAAAAACTGTGTAGATCGTTAGTTTAGCTCAAGTTTAGATTTGTTTTGACAAATTTGGCATTTGTTTAGGTTTCTAAATACCAAATTTGAAAGTTTCAAATTTTCCGGGCCAACTTCACACTAGCCCGGAAATTTTCATAAAATTAGTTGAAAATAGTCTAGATCGTTAGTTTAGCGTTAGTTTAGATTTGTTTTGACAAATTTGAGGTTTGTTTAGGTTTCTAAATACCAAATTTGGAAGTTTCAAATTTTCGTCCGGGCCAGCTTCACACCCCAGCCACAGACCACAATTCTCAATGGAATGGGTTCAAAACTGTGTAGATCGATTGTTTGGACGAATTTGACAAAGCTGACTAGGCCATATGGTTTTGTATAAAAGTTGTGTAGGCTATTGTCTATGTGGAATGTTTATAATTTTGAAAATATAGGAATTGAATGAGCTTGACTAAAATTTCATTAAGTAGATTTCTCAATACATTGATCATGTAAACGTTTATTGTATATTACATTACATCAATATTCTACAGGTATAAAATTAATCCAAAGAATAAAATAGTACTTTGTTTATTCTGTCTGAATTCATTGTGAATATGGTATAGGTACAAGTATTAGAGCATAGCTCCCTTCAATAGAGATATCTTGGTGTTCAATGTTTAGAATTGAAGTACTTCATCCTTATCTCTGAATAATAAAGAAATATCAAGACATAATCTAGATTCACATAGAACTCAAATATAGTAGGTATATGTAATATCAATAGAGTATTGATATTATATTTATGAATAAATTAATATTATCCTAATAAATAATGAAAATCGTTGATTTGCTTTACATCTTATCTGTTAAACAGAATATTCTTAGTATTGTAGAATATCACTGGTATGGAGTACTTAAGCACTCCAAGAAGATCAGAATTTCAAACCATGGGAACTTTTCCAAATGTGAAATACTCTTGCCAAATATGACAATAGCAGTAGGAATAAAACTACAACTAGAACATTTATAAGTAACTATACAGACTGTCAAATATACATTGCAGTATTACTTAACAAAATCAAAATTTATTGTTAATTTATTGAGTATGTGCCAGTACTAAAAGTGAATTAAACACTCCTAATATTAGAAATATACTATTGTTGATACAGGGCTACCGTTTGCTATTCTAATGAATATTGAACATCTTTCATAATCCATTACAGCATTTATTTGAAAATGAAGATTGTGAAGTTCACAAATGTTATGCATTATCGAATATTCATGTACGGTAATAAAGCTGATTATTCAACATCAATAATAAGATAATACTACTTTCCAACATTTTTAATATATATTATATATAGAGAAATAAAAAAGATTTATACAAAATTTAATAATTTTCAAAGATTACTGGAGTTGCTTGTAGCATTAGTATCAGAGAAATGTGTGTCACTACCACCTAATATAATTAATGGTATTTACTTAAATTCATGTCAACATTAATAATCAAATAATAATATTTTTTAACATTTGTAATATGTTTACATAGAAAAATAAATAAGATTTATACAAAAATAAAATACTTTCAAAGTGTACTTGGGTTGTTCATTGCATTATTATCAGAGAAATGTGTTTCACTACCACGTAATATAAAATTAATGGTATTGACTTAAATTCATGTCAACATTAATAATCAGATAATACTATTTTTCAACATTTGTAATATATATATATATATATATATATATATATATATATATATAATATATATATATATATAGAGAGAGAGAGAGAGAGAGAGAAAATAAGATCTATACAAAAATAAAATAGTTTCAAAGTGTACTGGGGTTGTTCATTGCATTATTATCAGAGCAATTTGTGTCACTACCACTTAATATAATTAATGGTATTCACTTACATTCATGTCAATAATTATAATCAGATAATATTATTTTTCAACATTTGTAATATGTATGTACATAGAAAAATAAACAAGATTTATACAAAAATAATATAATAATATATATATATATATATATATATATATATATATATATATATATAATATATAATATATACTAGTTTGTATATTATTGATTATCACATCAATAGAAAGTCTAATGATCAAAAAATACAATAGAACTTCGATAATTCGTAGTAGAGTAGTTCTTCCCTTGACAGAGTAATATATACCGTTAATTGGGGAAACTTGAAACAGTGGGGTAAATTGAAACATTTGGAAATATTTATCTATAATTATTTTAAATTAAATTAATAAATAATTATTGCTTGGTACTGACAGCACTGCAAATGATATTTTTCAAGTAAGACCGCTTGGTATACACTTTGTATGATTGACAATATCTTCTGAAGTTATTAATTTATATAAAAAGAAAGCATTCTTTATTTATTTTCCAAAACCCCAGTGTTTTTTTTCTACCATTCCTGGCAAAACTTCATGTGCAAATCATACTAGAAATTATTGTATCATATTGGTATGAGATGTCACCTAGTCATATATATCTCTTATTCTGTTAATGTGCATTAATTAGAATGAATTAATATGGAAAATGTATATTGAAAAAAATCAATAAGTAAAGTTTCGGGGTAACTTGGAACACATTTCAAGTTCACTCCAAATTCACTTTGTTGATTTTTATCGTTCTATCTGGCCTCAACATTAGTAAGATACCTCCAAGTGTCATAATATGAGTGACAACCCTAGTGGAAGTGATCAATAGAGATCAATAAAAAAAAATGTATTGATATCAATAGGTATTTGGGCCAATACACATCAATAGGTATCCATGGATATGTATTGATGTGTATTGGCCCAAATACCTATTGATATCAATACAAATCAATACATATCCATGGATATCAATACATAACCAACTGTATTGATATCAATACACATCAATACATTTCCATGGATATGTATTGATGTGTATTGGCCCAAATACCTAATGATATCAATACAAATCAATACATATCCATGGATATCAATACATAATCAGCTGTATTGATATCAATACACATCAATACATTTCCATGGATATGTATTGGCCCAAATACCTAATGATATCGATACACATCAATAGGTAGCCATGGATATCAATACATAACCAGCTGTATTGATATCAATACAGATCAATAGCCATCTATAAGCAGCCTGCCCCCTTTATAGAAAAAATCCTCTTTTGAATCGAGGAGAGCAGTTTAGGATGAAGATAACATTTGCAAGGATTATGATATTCTAACCCAGCTGCGACTAGCATCAGACGAGGGAGTATACCTGTTTAATTACCTATAATCAATATAAGTAAATTGGATTCAGTGAATAGATGTCTATTGACATATTGATGAAAAATAGAGGAATGTAAATAGTTGAGACATAAATAATGTGAAAAGTTGTTTATTAAAATAACTATATGCATGTCATTTATCTATGATGAAAGGTCCTTATTGTGGTGCTCCAGATTACTTTATTCTCTTCCCGTTTGGAGTAGCAATTATTTGAGCCACATACCGGTTTATGTTACTGCACCTCAATTCTATCTCAATTTTTGAAGCATTCAGATTTTTCTCCAGGATCCGGTGTTTGAACATTTCTAGAACAAATAACAGTTCAAAGTATAAAATCTTGAAAGATTAGAAAATAAGGATTTTATTTCCTGAATTAATCTGCTAGCAAATTTATTTAATACCCTAAAAATGTATTCAAATATGCATGACTCTTCCTCTCGTGAAAGGAAAGTCCAAGATAACATAAGAGCGTTTTTTTCACGTGAAAATTATGTCCTCACAGTTTTACATTACAACGTCATATTCTGGTGGAAAAGTCGAGAAAACACAATTTTTTTCACGTGAAAAAAAGGTGGAAATGTTCCAACTTTTCACGTGAAAAGTACATGAAACTGAAACTTGAAAATAACGTTTTTTGTTTGTTTTTACAATCATTTTTATGTGGAAACTCTCAGAAAAGAACATGAATAAAACGTTTTTTCTACATTTCTTGTCTCACATTCGGTCATTTCTTTCGCATGAAAATTTCCAAAAATTCACATGAAAATAACGTTTTTTAGAATACATTTTTACAATATTTTATTGTGAAAAGATAGAGAAGGATTACCTTTATAATTCTAAATAAATAACCTTTTCAATTCTTTATTTTCACATTAAAAATCTATAAATCTTATAAAACTTTTGAATAACCACAATATAATGTGGAGTAAACTCTCTACCCTAACTTTACAATAATTTTACACAAAACTGAATAAAAATTAAATTGAACCATCAAGTCCTATTCAGACAAATGGATTTTTCCTAGTAGGTGATATAAAATAATGCAATCTAAGAGTAATACACTATAATTACAAAAAGGAAGCTCATTTTGATTCGTAATCATTCAACAACTTACAAATTTCAAATATTTTTCATGTAAGCTTCTTTTTTCAGCTTTTTGACTTTTTATCAGCCATTTGCTTGTATTAATTAATAAAATAATGTACCTCACAATAGGCGTTTACATTAAAATTTTCCAGTTAAAACTCTTGAGTCACCATATTATACATTCTGAACCTAGTCAACCCCTTATGAAGGGGTTGAAATTCAGTTATACCGTATGTCAAGAGTTAGAGTATTTGACCAGTAACATATCCTGAAAGCTACAGTATTATATCAACAACAGTCTCTAATTTATTGAAAGGTTCCCTTACATATGACTCACCCTGTATAATTACTAACTTATAATGATTAGCACAAGCCTAGAGCTCATGTGGACATCACCCATAAAAAAATTGTTTGACTTTAAATTCTGTTAATTAATTAATCAAAATTGAGACTTACTTAGATTTCTCTTTCCTGGTAAACCGAGTTTTTGGAGACTTCAGCCAGTATTTGATTACAGTGATGCTTCTATATATTTTTCTTCTGTGTTGGAAAATTTCATCACCACAGCTCCTATCAGAGATGAAACAAAAGTTTACTTATAATTAAACATATTTCAAATAATATTTTTTGACTAGAAAATTGGAAAAACACACATGTTGCAAACACACAGTCTCACTCTTCCTTATTATATAAAATATATATTGCTAAAATGAGAGGACTACACTGATAGTTTTTCTAAATTGGAATAAGATATAAAGCTGTTGATATAATTAAATGAATCAATTGCTTGCTGGAAAAAGTTTAAACAAAGCCTGCCGGTCCAGAAAACAACTGGATAAATTTTAATCTATCAATCCACAGTCATATATTATTGATATTAAGTTCATTATAATAACATGAGTATAGATTAGTTTGTGGTGACTTCAATTACTTAGGCTAGGCTAAATAAAAAGTTTTGTTACACATCTAAATTTATATCTACCAGCATATAACCCTGGAATGTGTCTGCCTAGAATAATATTCATCTTATATCCAGCAATGATAAATTCAAGAGGCTTTTCTCTTATTATTAATTTATGCCTTAAATGATACTGTATATTCAGTGTTGTGTTATAAGGTTATGTTATGCATGGCCTATAATAGTCTTTCGAAAAGATTATCATTTAATATATAAGTATTTAGACCTATAATAAATTTATCCTTTCATTTTATGGTACATCAATAAAAACAAAATCACTCGACTTACCTATATTTCCTGGATAAAATCACAAAAATTACCGTTGTCCTTTGCAAAAAACCGTTGGTCCTTGTGCAATGTGCATAGTGTCATCGATCCACAGAATAGATACAGAATGGAAACTTGTAATCAAACGCCTATCTAACCAATGCTTTTTACCTGACCCCAATACTAAACACGTCACGTGACCTTGGGAAGTTCCAATCCTGGTCTTCGATTGGCTCGTGGCAGTGAACGGGATCAATTGATCCGGATCATTAAAGTGATCCGAACCTACCATCAATACTATTACAATGCGGCGCTTCCTAACAAGATGGCGGATTTTGGCGTCAGGGTTTAGCCAAGTTTCCGTACTGTATGTATACTGTTATCGATCATTCTATTGATAGACACAAAATGTCAATATAATATTATCAATACATTGATGAATGATAATTATCGACTATTAATAATTACATATACATAATCTTTACATAATCTTTGTTTGGAAATGTGTTATTCAAATTACATAGTTCAAATAAGTAAAAGTAAAATACAATCCTGATTTCTACATTTTTGAATGCAATAAAATCAGTTTTCCCCGGGAAAAAAGTGAGAATTAGTTTGATATATCGATTGTTAAGACTTTGATAATTATTTCCATTTCACAGTATCAATATTATTGATAATATATCGATATTTTCATTCGATACCATAGTAATGGTGGCAATTTCAAAATTATTGACAATGTTACTGTTATTAAAATATTTGATATTAATTTCAGGTGGAGATTATTGATTTTTTATGGGGGGACATTTATGCTTGACACTGAAATAATGTTGGAAATGATTAAATAGTAGGTTGTTATTATTTGAATTGAAACCCCAAAAATCATTTCAAAGTCTCTGTGAGTAATTCCGGATACTGCATGATTTTCCACATAAACTGTGATCTAATTTGAAAAAGTGTTATAACTTTTCCAATTTTGGATAGAATCATTTCAAGTTCTAGGACAAGGTTGATAATATGAACAGAAACGTTCAGAATTCTTAATGATAAACTAAGTTACTTTTTTTTTATTTTAAACGTCAGTAGCACGTTAACGGCAGGTCTGACAGGATTTTCACATGGGACAAAATGTGCTGGAAATTCACTTCTACACCCGAATCAGTCATCAAAAGTACATTGTTTCGGGAGAAATCTGCCAAAATTATTCAGTTTTCACTGCATTTAAAATTACCTCAATAGGTCTATGAATTGTTAACGGTGTATTGTAGACGATTTTTGCAAGAGACAAAAAGTGCTGGAAATTCACTTCTACACCCGAATCAGTCATCAAAGATACATTGTTTCGGGAAAATTGAAAATCTGCCAAAATGATTACAAGTTTTTAACTGCATTTAAAATTACCGCAAAAGGTCTATAAATCGTTAACGGTGCATTGTAGACGATTTTTGCAAGAGACAAAAAGTGCTGAAAATTAACTTTTACACCCGAATTAGTCATCAAAAATACATTGTTCCGGGAAAATTGAAAATCTGCCAAAATTAATCAAAGTTTTGAACTACATTTAAAATTACCGCAAAAGGTCTTATTTCATTATTGAATAATATTGAAATACAGAATATTATAACGGTGCCCTGTAGAAAATTTTTGCAAGAGACAAAAAGTGCTGCAAATTAACTTCTACACCCGAATCAGTCATCAAAAATACATTGTTCCGGGAAAATTGAAAATCTGCCAATAATATTACAAAGTTTTTAACTGCATTTAAAATTACCACAAAAGGTCTATATATTGTTAACGGTGCCCTGTAGACGATTTTTGCAAGAGACAAAGAGTGCTGGGAATTCACTTCTACACCCGAATCAGTCATCAAAAATACATTGTTTCGGGAAAATTGAAAATCTGCCAAAATTATTCAGTTTTAAACTGCATTTAAAATTACCGCAATCCATGCACTCCTTTTGATATCACTAAACTTGTAGTGATATCAATATAAGTTCATTGACTGTATTTACCGTGATTTCTATTGGTATCCATGGATTTCTATTGATATCCTTGAGCTTCTATTGATATCACTAAACTTGCAGTGATATCGATATAAGTTCATTGACTGTATTTACCATGATTTCTATTGGTATCCATGAACATCTATTGATATCACTGAACTTGTAGTGATATCAATACAAGTTCATTGACTGTATTTACTGTGATTTCTATTGGTATCCATGGATTTCCATTGATATCCATGAGCACTGTTGACTGTCAGTAGATCGGGTTGTAAGGCCGATCTGCAAAGTAGTGGACTGTGTGGAAGTGTGTAGATGAGATCTATATCTGATCTAGGCACTGACAGCTTTTCATTATTTGCTATGAGCGGATTTACAAACCTTGAATGTGTAGATCCGAAAAAATACCTCTGGTTTACTGTGCGTCTGAGCACAAGTAGAATGCACAAAGGTAGTGCAATAATGATGACTAATAATTGAAGAATGATAGATAATAAGTTTCTTATTATCCGTATGTAAAGCTGATATTTGAATGTAACTATTGGAATGCTTAAAATTAATGTAGTTGTAATTAAAATAAAAAGAATTAGGAATGCACTCAAGATGTTTATTGTACCTAGACTTTTTGCTAGTACGTTTAAGAATACTGATACAATGTTTCAAAATGATGTTACCTCTGTGAGCGCAAAAGATTGAATAATACAAAGATAAAGTTGGGATATCAATGTTAATGTTGAAATACACAAAGAGTATATTGATGCTGAAACTAATAATAGAACAATAATGACAATGAGTGATGATTGAATTGAACGTACAAAATTTGGCAATGTTTAAAATGAATAAAATTTAGAATACTTGAAAAATGATAGTAAATATGAGAATCTTAACCGACTAATAAAATCAGTCGAGAGACAAAAATCCTAGATAAAAGTCCTGCAAAATTCTTAGTAATCTTAAAGGTATGAAAATACAGAAATTATATGAATATGAACAATTACCTAATTTCACAAAAAAATGAAAACTAGGAATTCAGTTTAGGTAGAATCCAATCGTACCTGAAGCTTTCAAGCTGTTGACTATGTAACACTGAAAGAGGAAAAATATAGCAACTTGGCTATAATGTAAGCAGAAGGAGCAGAAAGTCTGTCCAGAACTGAAGGTTCGATTAATAATTAAAAATAGAAAAGGTTGAAAAATACCAAATACAATATTGAAAGGAGACGAAGCTCAGCATATTGTATTACATAAGCGGGCTGGGAAATGACAGCTTAACGCATGTCAAGTTACATGGGGAATATTACTATATGTAGAACACATAAGTAATAATAATAGAAGATAAAAAAATTGAATGATTGATAGTACTTAAATAGTTATTATTTAGGAATAAAAAGTTAATCAGGAACAAAAATTGATGGGATGAAGACTACCAGTAAACACAGTGCCTCTGAGAGGGTAAGTACAAAAATGTGAATAATAGAATAAGACTTCCCTGAATAATTAATGATGTGTTGCCGAAGTGATAGGCCTACGGTGACTCAAAATCCTAGGATGGAACTTGACTCCTGTCAAGTACATTGTAGTTGCAGACAGCTGCTGGGCTAATAGAAGTTGAACGATGAAGATATCTTGATTATATCCTGATAAACGATGACCGATGCGGAAGAGAACTTGACTTGAATACGTTGAGATATTGAAAGTTGAGACTGTTCCAATATTAAATTGATAATGAATAACGACGAATGGGCACTTCACAAATTGAATGAGTTTCACTGGTTGAATGTTAATTGGAAAAAAGGTTCCACCATGAGTTAAGTAGAATAAATGTTTGAGGTTATGTCCTAAAGTTGATGTAATTGCAGTGAATAAATATTTGAAAAAAGAGATAAAATGTTCTTGATGAATGAAATCACTGGCATCAGTAAAAATTGAGATTGACAAAGTTCGACTAAATAAATGATGAGTAGCTAAGACTGAGTAGCTAAAAATGAGTAGCGGTTGATGATGAAGGGCAAACTGCACTTGCGCGAATTTCCCGAGATGAAATATTGAATAAGGTAAGCTGCACTTGCACAAGACTTCCCAAGTTGAAAAATGTATCTCCTATGAGCATACAAGATGAATGAATGTAACCGCTAAAAAATGTGTACTGATGCTCAGTAAAAGTGAAGTGATAAATAATAAATCAAAAGTTCATATTGAGGATTGTTGAAAGCTCATGTGGAATTCATGTTGAAATTACTTACAGTTCATAATACTAATATGATGAATAATTGAAAAACGTTGTACGCAGAAAGCATGGCGTGATTTGCAAAAAAGGACGCTTAGTAGAAAAGTCCCGAAAGGTAAGTTAAATTCATAGAAATTATGGTTGAAAAACGTTCACTGATGAAAAATGCGTTGAATGGTTCTCGAATAAGCACACAAACTAGGACATAATGAATGATGAAAATGGATAAAGTTTTCCAAAGATGGACGCGTTAAACTGAGATGTTACATCGTATGACTGTACAAAGAGAGTGACGCTTCTTGCCAAACTGGTTGAAGAAACAGGAACTGCCCATAGCGGAAACATGACGTGAACGGCAGTCATGAGCACAAACTCAACGAATGAAGTGAAAATATAAAATCGATATTAAGCGAACTGAAGGTGTTGAGGTTGAAGTGACTGTTGAAGTATACCAATGGAGGTTCAAAAACAATGAAAATACAATTCAAAATACTTATAGACGAATATTAAACTAGAAAACATTGAAAGAAGCAGACGACAACTAGCGCTACTATCGATCAAGCGATCAATGAAACTGTGACGTCAGAGATCGCATGACACGTGAGAAAGTTGTCCGCGGACTGTAGCAGCGGTAGATTCAAATGCTACAAAAACAAGATGGACGACCAAAAGACTGGCTAAAACATGAGACGAAATCTAACATGAAGCTCCCCCCTCGATGCAGGAACAAGTCTTGTCAACCAAGACGTAGCGAGTGCAAAAAAATGATGAGTATGAAAAAATACATATATGTTAGATGAGTCGAATAGAAATACACGAGCAATACGAAATAATAGGTTGATAACATGATGAATAAATGCTAATACAAAAAGACAAGTAGTGAAAGACTACCAAAATTAATCATCTTCAAATGCTGGAAGCGGAGCGAGACTAGAGATGGCTCTCTTGAACCTACCATGCGCAGTCTGCACTGTAACAACACGAACTTTTCCATCTGCACCTGGATGGGTTTCAATGATGCGAGCTAACTTCCAAGTGGAAGGAGCAGAATTGAGATCTTTCAGAAGAACCATGGTGTCAACTGTGAGATTGTCCGATTCAGTAAGCCATTTGTGCTTGCGTTGAAGTGTGACTAAGTACTCCTTAGACCATCTGTCCCAAAGTTCTTGAGTGATTTTTTGAAGAAGTTTCCAACGACACCTGTTATCGACATGGGTGGTGGGTGGGCAATGGAAAGGCAACGCAGTCAATGGGCGACCAACTAAGAAGTGACCTGGCGAGAGATACTGAAGATCTTGAGGGTCCTCTGTAAGAGGTACGAGTGGACGAGAGTTAAGGATAGCTTCAATTTGAGCTGCGAATGTAGTCATATCTTCAAAATTAAGAACATGATTGAATGTGACGACTTTGAAAATTTTCTTGAAATTCTTGACAGCATTCTCCCATAGACCTCCAAAAGATGGGGCGCGAGGTGGAATGAAGTGCCACTTGATATTGAGAACCGACGTGTAGTTATGAATATCTTGTTGAGTTTTAGATGACTCAAAAAACTGATGTAGATCTTGTAGTTCATTGTTTGCACCTACAAACGTGGTTGCATTGTCCGAAAATATGGAGTGTGGAATACCACGACGTGATGAGAAGCGAATGAGTGCCGCAATAAAGGCTTTCGTTGTCAACTCTGAGACGACTTCTACGTGTACTGCTTTCGTGACCATGCAGACGAAGATAGCTAAATAAGCTTTCGAATATGTGCGTGATTTCTTGGAACAAACAAGTAATGAAAACGGTCCAGCATAATCTATGCCAGAGTTATAGAATGGAAAATCAGACTGTATTCTGACAGGAGGAAGTTGTCCCATGATTTGTTCTGAACGAAATTTGGCGAAGCGAAAACATAAATGGCAGGATTTCAAAACTGATTTGACTGTACGACGAGTAGATAGTATCCAATAACGCTGACGTAATGAAGTCATGGTGCTCTGAACTCCATCATGAGAAAGACGTCGATGATATGACATGATGAGCGCACGAGTGAAACGATGCTTAGAAGGCAAGATGATTTGATGTTTGTAGTCGTACGGCAAGTCCGATTGACTCAATCTGCCGCCAACTCTCAATAATGAGTCATTGTCAATGAATGGCGATAGCGCTTTCAAGGAACTAGACGGAAGCAATTCTCTGCCTTGATGGAGAAGACGAATCTCTTCTGTGAATGCTTCTGCTTGAACCGTGCGGATGATCGCAATTTCTGCCTCTTGAATTTCTTCTACTGTGAGTAGACCACATCTGCGCTGATCAGGATGATGACGTCGAGTGATGTTATGGATGAAACGACGAACGTATGCTGTTGAACGGATGATGCGATGATAATCAGACAATTTATGAATGATATTGTTCAACACTGAAGTTGTGACTCTAGTGGCATGTGATGAGATAGGACGGATGATTGCAACATTACAGGAGATGTCATTCCATGTAGTTTCTTTTCCCGGCAAGGCTACAGAAATTCTGCCATCATCTTGACGTTGAACATTCTCAATGTAGTGCTGCTCAATTTGTGCGTGTTCTGCTGGCGTGCTGGATTCAGTATCAATTTCTTCAATTCGCCAAAATTTTTCCAATTGCTTAGAGATGTCTGCGTTGGACACATGTTCAATGCTAGAAACGAAATTGGAAATGTGTTGATGGGTGACAGATGATTTATAAGCAGGAATGGAGCCCCAGACTATCCAACCTAACTTGGTATTCTGAAGAATACAGCTTTCGGACAGGCGAATTTGACCAGGTAAATGAAGCATGGCGTAGACATCAACGTTTAAGAGTATATCCACTCCTGAAATTCTGAAGAAGGTAGGATCGGCTAAAACAACATTGGGGGGAATATTGAAATCTGAAAAATTGAGTCCAGATGGTGGAACACTAGGAACAATTTTCTCTGTGACAATGCAATCAATGTGAGTTGACCAAGTTCGGTCAGGTGAGTGAATACTCAAAGATGACAAATTCAATAAGGTAGCATTACTGCCAGACACAGTGTGAACTGTGCTGCCAGTACAAATAGTGGGTAATTGAAGTTGAGTAGCTAATTGACGTGAAATAAAACAGCTGTCAGAGCCACTGTCGAGGAGTGCGCGGCAAATTACAGCTTGACCACTCTTGTCAAAGACGATCAACTGGGCTGTAGGCATGATGCAAGTGCGTCTGCTATCAATGGATTTGATTTGTGGTGCGCTGTGGGCATAGCTGACTGTCTGATTGTGAGATTCAACAACATTTGTGGCAGGCTGCAAACTGGATTGAGATGAATCAAATTGACGACTTCCCTCAGAATTTGATGACTGAGGTCTAGAGGGAATTGAATTGACAACAACACTAGAAGTCGGCAACTGCTGGACAAGGCTAGTTGATATTTGCGGCGCAGGTGAAACCATGTGTGTCATTGGCACTGCTGAATTGGAGTTCATTGATGCTGGATGCACTGATGACATTTGCGATGGCTGGTTGTATTGATTATCATACCTTAATTGTTGTTGTGACTGATGAGGTATGTTATACTCACAGTACGGCATGCTCTGCGACAGATTTTTCACTGGATTGCGCGCATGGTTCGATGTTGTGACATAGTTGGACCTCTTAGGGACAGGACTTGACCCATGAAGTAGCGTGTGATGTCGTAAATTGCACGTCTTGCAGGAACCTTGACATTGGTGAGCTCGATCCCATGGCCGAATACAGTTGACACACAAGGATTTTTTCAATACAGCAGAGGTTCGCTCTGAAGTTGGAATTTTGAGAAGTTGATTACAATTGAAAATGTTGTGAGAGCCATTGCGACAAAAATAACACTCAGAAGTTGATGCTCTGTTGAAAACATTTGGTGAATTTGAAGTGTTGAAATTCATGATATTGGCTTTGGGCTGTGATGGTTGTCGACTGGTGCTAGGCTGGTTATTAGCCGGCGTATTGCGTTGCACTGATGTGTTGTTGAATGAGCTCGACATTGCTTGTGCGATTTTATGTTGCGACTCTAAAAAGTCCCAAAGGCAATCAATGGTAAGTTGAGATTTGGTAGAACAAAATCTCTCCCAATCTCTAATCGTAGCATTGTCAAATCGTGACACAGTGAGAAAAATAAAAATGAGATCTTTCACACTGATATTGAGCGCAAGGGCTTCAAGAGCAGAGATATTTGTCTTTTGATTGTCAATAAATAATCTCCACGATTGGGATGATCTACAGTCAAGTTTAGGAGGGTTGAGTATGGCTGAAATATGAGTTTCGGCAATCAATAATGAATTATCGTAACGTTGAGTCAAGAGTTCCCAAGCTAACTCAAAATCTCCAGAAGGAGAATTAGAAATTCTATTAAGTGCTTCTCCAGAAAGGACTTGACGCAGGTAATGGAATTTCAATGTATTATCAAGGTTACGGTTATTGATAACAAGACTTGTAAAGGTCGATTTGAAATTGAGCCAAGCGCTGAGACTACCGTCAAATTTTGGCAATGGAATGTCCGGTAGACGAGCGCTCACCATGTGAGGAGAATCAACGTGATTTGAGTGAGATGGGGAGCTGACTTCACTTACTCTTTCAGTTTTCAATTCATATTCATATATGGCATTGGAGAGTACAGAATTAACAGTACCAAAATTCTGGCGAATTTGGTGACACAATTCAATGTCAACAGGCAAACCTTTGTTGGAGAAATTTTCAGTAGTACTATGAAAATTTTTCTTAAGCATTAACATCTCTTGTTTGAGATCTTCAGCAAAAAAATAGTCATTACGATTTTGAATTTCTTTGATAACACCATCTTGAATTAATCGAATCAATTGCTGATTGATAGTGTCAAGATTGTTAGGAATGGTGGGAGACGGACATTGTCTGACCTCACCTTGAGAAACTTCACCTTCAAGGGTGACGAGCGAGTCGTTTGGATTCTCCATACTGAATTGTACAAAATATATATAGACTTGAAAAAATTAATTAATATTTGAGTAATATAAGAATAGATATATGAATATAATGTTGAATGGACGTAATAAAACGATGTAACACAATAACTAGCGCAATAAGTACACAATGGTTGATTATAGAAATTGTCAATGAAACTAATCGGTTGATTGTTTGAAATAAATGAATGTCGTCAATGGTTTGTTGACTAATTGCGTAAAAATTAATGATAATTGCACAATGAAAAATTACTTATCAATATAGCACCAAATGCGTGGTAAGTATTAATATTTGCATGAATTCAATGCATTTAAAAATATTAAGTAAATTGATGAATAGATAAGTCTCTTGAAATAGCAAGAATTGATTAGTAATCCTAAAAAAATTTATGACGCTCACAGAGAAAAGATATTACAAAAGGTATGTCGGTAAAATGAATTTACAGAATTGATAAATGGTTCGGTCTTACAAATTGAATAGCCAGCGACTGATTCGGTCCCCAGATGAATTGCCTTTAGACTTGGCAAGATGCGAGGTGCAGCAGTGTTCTGAATGCTTCTGTGCTTGGAATCGGCTCTCGCTCAGGTCTGGGTCCACGAACAGTTTACAGGTTGGCTGGTTCACTGCGCCGATACAACATAGTGTACCTTTCTGGCCGCAGTGCTGGTTCACCCTTCGATAACTGAAATATATACGAGTATTATTAGAATGATGTAAGACTAATGTATGCTAGAATGCAGTTGATAAACATGGACGCTGACTGCTCTACCTGTATTGGGTATATTCAACTAACTACAGAGGACTTGAAAAAAAATTAAGGTACCCAAAGAGAAACTTGAAAATTAGCAATCCAAAAAAATAGTTACGAATCACCACAGGATGCCAGACGATCCGTGCCCGTACGAGGACCAAGAAATAATGTTGACTGTCAGTAGATCGGGTTGTAAGGCCGATCTGCAAAGTAGTGGACTGTGTGGAAGTGTGTAGATGAGATCTATATCTGATCTAGGCACTGACAGCTTTTCATTATTTGCTATGAGCGGATTTACAAACCTTGAATGTGTAGATCCGAAAAAATACCTCTGGTTTACTGTGCGTCTGAGCACAAGTAGAATGCACAAAGGTAGTGCAATAATGATGACTAATAATTGAAGAATGATAGATAATAAGTTTCTTATTATCCGTATGTAAAGCTGATATTTGAATGTAACTATTGGAATGCTTAAAATTAATGTAGTTGTAATTAAAATAAAAAGAATTAGGAATGCACTCAAGATGTTTATTGTACCTAGACTTTTTGCTAGTACGTTTAAGAATACTGATACAATGTTTCAAAATGATGTTACCTCTGTGAGCGCAAAAGATTGAATAATACAAAGATAAAGTTGGGATATCAATGTTAATGTTGAAATACACAAAGAGTATATTGATGCTGAAACTAATAATAGAACAATAATGACAATGAGTGATGATTGAATTGAACGTACAAAATTTAGCAATGTTTAAAATGAATAAAATTTAGAATACTTGAAAAATGATAGTAAATATGAGAATCTTAACCGACTAATAAAATCAGTCGAGAGACAAAAATCCTAGATAAAAGTCCTGCAAAATTCTTAGTAATCTTAAAGGTATGAAAATACAGAAATTATATGAATATGAACAATTACCTAATTTCACAAAAAATGAAAACTAGGAATTCAGTTTAGGTAGAATCCAATCGTACCTGAAGCTTTCAAGCTGTTGACTATGTAACACTGAAAGAGGACAAATATAGCAACTTGGCTATAATGTAAGCAGAAGGAGCAGAAAGTCTGTCCAGAACTGAAGGTTCGATTAATAATTAAAAATAGAAAAGGTTGAAAAATACCAAATACAATATTGAAAGGAGACGAAGCTCAGCATATTGTATTACATAAGCGGGCTGGGAAATGACAGCTTAACGCATGTCAAGTTACATGGGGAATATTACTATATGTAGAACACATAAGTAATAATAATAGAAGATAAAAAAATTGAATGATTGATAGTACTTAAATAGTTATTATTTAGGAATAAAAAGTTAATCAGGAACAAAAATTGATGGGATGAAGACTACCAGTAAACACAGTGCCTCTGAGAGGGTAAGTACAAAAATGTGAATAATAGAATAAGACTTCCCTGAATAATTAATGATGTGTTGCCGAAGTGATAGGCCTACGGTGACTCAAAATCCTAGGATGGAACTTGACTCCTGTCAAGTACATTGTAGTTGCAGACAGCTGCTGGGCTAATAGAAGTTGAACGATGAAGATATCTTGATTATATCCTGATAAACGATGACCGATGCGGAAGAGAACTTGACTTGAATACGTTGAGATATTGAAAGTTGAGACTGTTCCAATATTAAATTGATAATGAATAACGACGAATGGGCACTTCACAAATTGAATGAGTTTCACTGGTTGAATGTTAATTGGAAAAAAGGTTCCACCATGAGTTAAGTAGAATAAATGTTTGAGGTTATGTCCTAAAGTTGATGTAATTGCAGTGAATAAATATTTGAAAAAAGAGATAAAATGTTCTTGATGAATGAAATCACTGGCATCAGTAAAAATTGAGATTGACAAAGTTCGACTAAATAAATGATGAGTAGCTAAGACTGAGTAGCTAAAAATGAGTAGCGGTTGATGATGAAGGGCAAACTGCACTTGCGCGAATTTCCCGAGATGAAATATTGAATAAGGTAAGCTGCACTTGCACAAGACTTCCCAAGTTGAAAAATGTATCTCCTATGAGCATACAAGATGAATGAATGTAACCGCTAAAAAATGTGTACTGATGCTCAGTAAAAGTGAAGTGATAAATAATAAATCAAAAGTTCATATTGAGGATTGTTGAAAGCTCATGTGGAATTCATGTTGAAATTACTTACAGTTCATAATACGTTAAACTGAGATGTTACATCGTATGACTGTACAAAGAGAGTGACGCTTCTTGCCAAACTGGTTGAAGAAACAGGAACTGCCCATAGCGGAAACATGACGTGAACGGCAGTCATGAGCACAAACTCAACGAATGAAGTGAATATATAAAATCGATATTAAGCGAACTGAAGGTGTTGAGGTTGGAGTGACTGTTGAAGTATACCAATGGAGGTTCAAAAACAATGAAAATACAATTCAAAATACTTATAGACGAATATTAAACTAGAAAACATTGAAAGAAGCAGACAACAACTAGCGCTACTATCGATCAAGCGATCAATGAAACTGTGACGTCAGAGATCGCATGACACGTGAGAAAGTTGTCCGCGGACTGTAGCAGCGGTAGATTCAAATGCTACAAAAACAAGATGGACGACCAAAAGACTGGCTAAAACATGAGACGAAATCTAACATGAAGCTCCCCCCTCGATGCAGGAACAAGTCTTGTCAACCAAGACGTAGCGAGTGCAAAAAAATGATGAGTATGAAAAAATACATATATGTTAGATGAGTCGAATAGAAATACACGAGCAATACGAAATAATAGGTTGATAACATGATGAATAAATGCTAATACAAAAAGACAAGTAGTGAAAGACTACCAAAATTAATCATCTTCAAATGCTGGAAGTGGAGCGAGACTAGAGATGGCTCTCTTGAACCTACCATGCGCAGTCTGCACTGTAACAACACGAACTTTTCCATCTGCACCTGGATGGGTTTCAATGATGCGAGCTAACTTCCAAGTGGAAGGAGCAGAATTGAGATCTTTCAGAAGAACCATGGTGTCAACTGTGAGATTGTCCGATTCAGTAAGCCATTTGTGCTTGCGTTGAAGTGTGACTAAGTACTCCTTAGACCATCTGTCCCAAAGTTCTTAAGTGATTTTTTGAAGAAGTTTCCAACGACACCTGTTATCGACATGGGTGGTGGGTGGGCAATGGAAAGGCAACGCAGTCAATGGGCGACCAACTAAGAAGTGACCTGGCGAGAGATACTGAAGATCTTGAGGGTCCTCTGTAAGAGGTACGAGTGGACGAGAGTTAAGGATAGCTTCAATTTGAGCTGCGAATGTAGTCATATCTTCAAAATTAAGAACATGATTGAATGTGACGACTTTGAAAATTTTCTTGAAATTCTTGACAGCATTCTCCCATAGACCTCCAAAAGATGGGGCGCGAGGTGGAATGAAGTGCCACTTGATATTGAGAACCGACGTGTAGTTATGAATATCTTGTTGAGTTTTAGATGACTCAAAAAACTGATGTAGATCTTGTAGTTCATTGTTTGCACCTACAAACGTGGTTGCATTGTCCGAAAATATGGAGTGTGGAATACCACGACGTGATGAGAAGCGAATGAGTGCCGCAATAAAGGCTTTCGTTGTCAACTCTGAGACGACTTCTACGTGTACTGCTTTCGTGACCATGCAGACGAAGATAGCTAAATAAGCTTTCGAATATGTGCGTGATTTCTTGGAACAAACAAGTAATGAAAACGGTCCAGCATAATCTATGCCAGAGTTATAGAATGGAAAATCAGACTGTATTCTGACAGGAGGAAGTTGTCCCATGATTTGTTCTGAATGAAATTTGGCGAAGCGAAAACATAAATGGCAGGATTTCAAAACTGATTTGACTGTACGACGAGTAGATAGTATCCAATAACGCTGACGTAATGAAGTCATGGTGCTCTGAACTCCATCATGAGAAAGACGTCGATGATATGACATGATGAGCGCACGAGTGAAACGGTGCTTAGATGAATATTAAACTAGAAAACATTGAAAGAAGCAGACGACAACTAGCGCTACTATCGATCAAGCGATCAATGAAACTGTGACGTCAGAGATCGCATGACACGTGAGAAAGTTGTCCGCGGACTGTAGCAGCGGTAGATTCAAATGCTACAAAAACAAGATGGACGACCAAAAGACTGGCTAAAACATGAGACGAAATCTAACAGCACGTATTGATATCCATGAGCATATATTGATATCAATAGAGTTTTCCCATTGATTTCTATGGATCTCTTCACTAGGGAATAGTGATGAATCTGATGTTATTCATGATAAATCTGATGTTGTTCATGATGAATGTGATGATTCTTTGGATCAAAGTGATGAACTGACAAATGATCTCATTGATAATGAATTTGTATTAGTCACACTGATTAATGATGCAAATATGAAAAAGGCAACATATAAAACATTTGTTGCACAAATTTTCTCTATTGATAAGACTTCTGAAAAACTTTAATTGAAGTATATGCGGAACTCTACATAATATAAAATATATACATTTTTCGTGCAATAGATCACAAAGTTTTTCTAAAAATTGAGTATAGCCTATTCTACTTTACTCCAGACCATTAAAAGTTATTTTGTCATCTTGAATTTCCTCCTTTGAAGATAGAATCTATCTCATTCCTTTCCAGACTAAGATTTGTCGTGTTCATTAGAAAATTTAAATCTTGATGCAGTTGTGTTTACACCGGGATTGTACCGGTGTTTTTTAAACGTTTGTTATTAACTGATGTTAAAAACAAAAAGTCATTAACATAATATGTTAACAATTGAGATATTATGTTAATAACATTTTCTTTAAAAGCAAGGAATTTTCTGTTGAAAACACGAGTTATTAACTTTTGTTAAGATACATTTTTGATGATTCAGTCAAGTAAATAACTCTTTGTTATTCATTCAACAAAGAAATCTTAACTCTTTGTCAATAACTCGTGTTATTACAGCTTTACTGTA
>NC_052519.1:8416252-8428752 GCF_014356525.2 Nilaparvata lugens
AATGGAAATTTCACCCCCTGAAAGCATCAGAATGCATTCTGACTCTAAAATTTTAAAATGAAGGATATGTCAATCATCAATATAATACACGCTCAAGAAGAACGTATGCACTTCAACAACATAGAAGACAATTCTTTGAGAAACGTCCTTCCTACATGGGAGCTAAGTTCTTCAACCAGCTACCAATTAATATCAGAGAGAAGGATGGTGCGATTTTCAAAAATGAATTGAAAAGATATTCATTTCTATTAGTCCTCATTCCACACAAAGCTTTCTCAACTGATTATTGTGAATTATTGTTAACTATTTTATTATTTTATGACACTATTTATATTGTAAAATGCAATGATAAATAAAGAACTATTTGATTTGATGTTTTCGATTTGACCGCAGTTCTGTTTAGGGTATTAAGGAGGTAAACATATCAAAAGTCTCCACTCCTACCCCCTGTGCTAAGGTGGTATGGGTGGTTCAAAGATACATTTTTTTGATTGCTCGCATATAAATCAAAAACTATGTATCTTACGTACTAATTGTTATTTACAAAATTGAAGCTTACATAATTTCCTACAATATTCAAAACTTTTACACCTTCAAGAGCGGATATCTCGAAACTAGAGAAGATACCGTATAGAAAAAGTTGTGAGATGAATATTGTAGGAAATTATGTAAGTTTCAATTTTGTAAATAACAATTATGTACGTAAGATACATAGTTTTCGTTTATATGCGAGAAACCAAAAAATGGTACATTTGAACCACTCACACCCCTTAGCACAGTGGGTAGGGGTGGGGACTTTTGCTTACCTCCTTACTACGTATGCATGTGAGCATAAATTGAATCTTCATATAAATATTATTTATAATATCATGAATAATTTCGTTATTTCTAATAAATAAATTTGACATCAGTAGATGTTAATATGAGAGTTCTATTCCACTCACTAGAGACACATTTTTAAGCAGAGAAATAAGTACATTTTCAAACAATAGTCTCAAAAAAAAATCAATTTAATTTAGAATTTATTAAATAAATCAAGAAAATTGAATTTTACTTGGAGACCAAAAGTCTCCATTTTAATTTGATTTAGAATTTAATTTTTATTTGATTTAGAATTAATTTTTAATTTTTTATTAGAAATTTAAATTTTAAAAAATTATGAAAAATTCTCTCATTTCTAATATAGGAGATTTTATCATCACTTCTAAACCTAATAAAATAATTTTATTTTAAGTTAATAAATCTTTAATAGATTTTTCATCAAACATTCTAAATACTTTTTTAGTGAATATGTTAATAAATCTTCTAATTCAACTGACATGAAACATCCATTATTTTTTGTTTTGATTTTAATATCTAAAATTCATATTTTTATTAATTTCTAACTCTTTTAGTTTTTAGTTATCTAATTTTTCATAATTATGAATAGTTTTATTAATGAAGACATTTTATATTTCTATTTATATGAAAAAAAATTTAATATCTCTAATATTTGTAACTAAATTATTATTATTCAAATTTTCTAAAAGTAACCATAATCCAAATCTTTCATTTGTTGGTTTAATTTTATTACCAAGTAATTCTGTAATAGAATATTTAGAAGTAGCATTAGTTTATTTTCAGCTTCCATTTATTATAAAAAAATTTAGAGGTTTTATAAAATGTAGCTAAAATAATAATTTATAAAAAGTAAAAATAATTTGTGTTGATTCTAAATAACTAAAAATATAGATTTCTATTATTTGAGAAATTTTCAAAATTAACATAATAATTGTAAATATATAATTTATAAAAAATAAAAAGTAGCTGAAACTAGGTAGCTGAAGTAAAGTGCTGTACAAATCTTACCTATATGAACTTTTCAAAAGATATCTTCAATAATAATGAATATTATAATAGATTCAATTATCAATATAATGATTTATAAAAATATAAAATATCTTGAAATTTTTCCATATAAATAGAAATATAAAATGTCATTATAAAAACTATCAATAATTATGGAAAAATTAAGATAACTAAAAATAAAAGAGTTAGAAATTAATAAAGAATATGAAATTTTAAATATTAAAAAAATCAAAACAAAAATAATGGATGTTTCATGTCAGTTGAATTAGAAGAATTTATAACATATTTACCAAAAAAGTATTTAGAAATGTTTGATGAAAAATCTATTAAAGAATTAATTAAACTTAAATAAAATTAGTTTTATTAGTTTTAGAAGATGATGATAAATATCCTATATTAGAAATGAGAGAATTTTCATAATTTTTTAAAATTTAAAATTCTAATAAAAAATTAAAAATTAAATTCTAAATCAAATTAAAAATTAAATTCTAAATCAAATTAAAATGGAGACTTTTGGTCTCCAAGTAAAATTCAATTTCTTGATTCATTTAATAAATTCTAAATTAATTGAATTAAATTGATTTTTTTTTTGGAGACTATTGGTTGAAAATGTACTTATTTCTCTGCTTAAAATTGTGTCTCTAGTGAGTGAATAGAACTCTCATATTAACATCTACTGATATCAGATGTTAATTAATTTTTATGTATGTATCTTAGATTAAGTGTAGTAGCATATACTTATATTTATTTTTTGTAAAGCTTTTTGTATTTTGTTTTTGGCAAATAATATTCATTCATTCAATTAGTTTTTGTATACTGCTTGATAGGCCATAAATTAATAGTTAATACTGTTACAATTGACTTGACAGTTAGTAGTAACAGTTGATAATAATTGTAAGAGAAGCATTTTAAAGTCACCTCAAATAGTACTTACGTTTGATATGACGGGCAAATGCTTTTCTCGAAACCAGAAATATTGAATAAGAAGGTAGTCACATCATACAGGTAGACCTGAAAAAATATCTCAATTCAGGTTTCCAAAATGTAACACTCTTGTAAAAAATGATAATTATTACTCTTGAAAGTTTTAAATTTATGGAGATGAATTCAACAGATTTCTTTCTCTCTTTGAAATTCAATGAATGGGACAGGAATATTTTATCTGTCCGCCAGTTTTATTGGACACGGGAATTGCAGTAAACTGAAAATTAGGCGAACCAAAACTTATGATCTCTTGATCATGTGATCCTCAAAGGATCACAAGGTGAAACACTGAACAAATAATGAATACAACTTGCAGCTTACTGAAAAATGGTAGGAATCATTTTCTTTAGCTCATGCATGGATTTTCAGAATTACCGTAGCTAAAATCTCAGTAATCACATTTTTATAAATAGGTTTGCAAATATTATTTAATGGATTGAATTTTATATTATTAAAAAAAATATATTCAAATATGAATACTTTTAAAATTTTTATGTACTAATTGTGTGAATCAATTATTTTTTTTGTAACATTAATTTCATTTGATAGAGTCCTGTTGAAAATATAAAATTTTCTGAGCTCTCGGGGGGCCATGGCCTCTATGGACCCCCCCTGGAGCCGCCACTGCCTCTAGGCACTCATTTTTATAGTTATACAGCAAGTTAATGAACATTCCGTTTTATTATATTAGTTTTAGTATGCTGCTTGATAGGCCATAAATGGTTAATAGTAGCTGTTGATAATAATAATTGTAAAAGAAGCATAATGTCTCCTCAAATATTACTTACGTTTGAAATGATGGGAAAATGCTTTCCTCAAAACCAGAAACATTGAATAAGATAGTCACATCAAGATAGACCTGAAAAAAAAACATTTTGATTTACAGCTTCTAGACAATTCTTACTGTTTCAATAGGCCTTACATTTCAATAATGACACAAAATCTTCAAACCCTATTTAATTTTATGTAGCCTATGATACATCTTGTGTTACAATAAGATTGACCATGATATAATATAGTTTAAAAAATTATATAAGTAATTCAATACCTACAAATAACTCATTAACCAAAGCAATTTTTCATCTCATTCTAAGTGATCATAGACTGTAAAATTCTTCACACATATATATACTAACCGTCAGGCTCGCTTCACGAGCAAAGGAATATTTTTATTAGTAAAATTTTTAAAAGCCATTGGCTATAATATGAACAGTAGGATCCCTAAAAGTGGGCTAGTCCAACAATAGTTAACAAAAATATATAAAGTGAGGCCATCTTGATCATTTAGTGTTTTCTATTCTTTCTTTCTACTTAGAAGATTTCATAATTCATGTTTCAGCTTTTGTACAATTATATTATAAATAAATTAATCTTACAGATTAGAAAAAAATTCTAGCCTAACACTGAGTTACCTGTGTTGCTGTTGGTAACCTCACTGTGTTGTTATGTTAACCACATAAATAGCAAAAATTATCGTAATATAAAACTTGTTTTACTATACACGTTACTAAACTATGAAAGCTAATTTTCAACTTGAAATTTTAATAAAATATCGCATTGAAGCTTTGGACGAAAAGAATCCATTGCTTTGTTTATGAAGAAATTATTCAGTTTATTTTATAGAAACAAGTAGACAAATGTAGAGAGACTAAGCTGGTAAGAATGTTATAGGCAGCGCTAGTATCAATCTTAAAAACGTCACGGATCTAGTGTATATGCTATACATTGATATAGAGAATAAGATTAAGAAGAGCGAAGTCCGCTATGATGCCACAGCGCTAGTGTAGCTACCAGAAATTTCGGGCAAGAAGTCGGGTATTTGTATTCGCTGTGTAGAAAAAGAGCCTTTTTCAAATGATAATATTTCTTTATTGAAGCAATAAAAAATATTCAAAGTATGGTAGTTTCATGCAGTGCTTATGGATGTACGAATCTGCATGCACCAGATAAAAATATTTCTTTTCATACATAAGTATTTTTATATTTTCATCGGTCATGTTTCATGCAGGCTAAGCCTAGTGCCAAATGATCGTTTCAAGGAATATTGTGCTTAGGTTGATTCATTATCATTATTTGCCAAGTAATAAAATATAAGTTTCGGTAATATTATAATAAATATTTCATTTCCACAGATCCAATATAGGTATCCATATTCCATTCCATTAATTTGTCTTATATTGTAATATTTTGTGAACTATGAAAATATAGTATTCTAAATTTGTATTATAAAAAATATTATTTGCTAAAATTGTCTATAAATTCTTCATCATTGCTATTGTTTTATTTTTCCGTTCTTATAATATGTAGTTATTTATTATCTTATATTAAATATAGGAGTATAGAGTATAGTTAGGTACCTATACTTAAGTTGCAAAACGAATGAGAAACAGTTTCACGGAATATTGTGATAATGGTTAATTTATTATCATTTGCCATCTAATAGAATATACGGTAATATTAACGATCTATAATTTTTGTTTTATTTTCTCCGTTCTTATAATATGTAGTTATTTATTATCTTATATTAAATATAGGAGTATAGAGTATAGTTAGGTACCTATACTTAAGTTGCAAAACGAATGAGAAACAGTTTCACGAAATATTGTGATAATGGTTAACTTATTATTATTTGCCATCTAATAAAATATACGGTAATATTAGCAATCTATAATTTTTGTTTTATTTTCTCCATTCTTATAATATGTAGTTATTTATTATCTTATATTAAATATAGGAGTATAGAGTATAGTTAGTACCTACACTTAAGTTGCAAAACGAATGGAAACAGTTTCACGAAATATTGTGATAACAGTTAATTTATTATTATTTGCCATCTAATAAAATATACAGTAATATTAGCGTTCTATAATAGATGTTTTATTTTCCATATTATCCTAAATACATGGTAAAAGGAAAATATTGTAAAAATGAGATTCATTTGCTAATAGAATGGATCAAAATCTGTAGTGAGGTAGGTTCACTAAATTAGATGTTTGGTCGAGTTAAAAATAATGTTCAATGAACAAATCATTGTATCATATGGTAATGGAAATGACGAAAAGTTGAAGAAAAATTATATTGAAATCCATCAAGTATGTCGAAAGATATAATGCAATGAAAGTCGATGTTTTCCCATATAAGTCTGTCTGGGCGCCTGACTTCTTGCCCGATATTCAATGGCGACAAGATATGAAGGAGGCATCATGCTTCCAAACACTTGAAGGTATAGCTTAGTCCATGGCCTACTCAACTCATGGCCAGTACATACAGCCGATCAGCTGTTCAAAAGCGTACACTTCAACCCGTGTTTACATTGAAATCCCTATGTCGAATGGAATTTTTCATGAATAAACGTTAATAATTCAACTGATAACTACTTTTTCGAATAAAGGGTTGTTATTTTATTTTACCAATACAATTTTTATCTCTCATCATGAATTTCAAGGGTAGTAATCATTGAGTTCTCTTAATATTCTTAGTTATTGGTTAACCAATTTGTAGGTTACCCATGTTTTAAATTAGCTTTTTCAAATTCAAACACGTATTTCAATTATTGTAAAAAAATATAGTAATATAGTGTAAAGTTGAGTTGCTTGAGCTTTGAATTAGGCCTACCTATTGTTTTTTCAATTTTGATTACAGTATTGCTCAATTTCTACGAGAGGAATTACAACCACGGCTTTTGTAGTATGCTAATATTTATAGCTTTATTAGATTTAAGGAATTTTTAGATTAAACATAATTTTTTTGAAAAGGTAAATTGGTAGGCTATCACTCATTTTATTATATAAGTCACTATTGGAATAAGAATTCTTATCAAATCATAACAAGAATGGCTTGAAATAGAAAAATTTTGCAGTGTAGGTTATCTTTAGTATTAAAACAGAACATACATTACGGTATCTACATTATGTGATCAATGATAATACTGCTAGCTTACTCAGTAAAGGATTTCAATATTCAGCCTGATCCAGTAACTTACATGAATCATTTTTATCTAATCTGTTTCTACTCTTAACAAAGTGAGTTTGACACAATTTGAAAATTTGACGATTCCCCGATCCAGGACCGTGAGGAATACAGTACATCTTACTCATCGGAAGTAAGTACTGTACCGGTAAGTAAGTAAAGTGTTCTTTATGGGTTATGGCTGATCGATACAGTGTAAATAATAATTTATTGCAGAGTGAGATATCAGAGTTTTTATATTATATCATATTATGTAAGACCATATCATATCATGAAAAATCTATGCATATTCTTCAATAGCGCTAATGAACCAATGATATGTCTATTGACGCTCTGGTAGGATACTACTTGAAAGATTTATTCTTGGTCACAACAGTAATAATATGAATAATATCCTGATACATGAGAATAATTGTATGATCACATTGAATGGATATGTGCAAATTTACGTAGAATCATGCATGACCCAGAAAACAAAATTTGAAAAGTGCTATTGAAACATGTTGTTTACACTGAACGCAACCAAGCACGCTTTCAGTGTGAGCTAGTGTTCCTTTTGCTCTTTTCAGATATTGTACGTTTCTTGTCTGCACGCTTGGTTATGCATAATTAAGCGCGCTCTTGCACAAATTATATTAATATTCATGATGGTCTCTTCTAACATGCAAAGGCTAGAGTCCCCCAGCTGAGTTAAGATTATCTGCTAAATGGCAGGGGAATCATAGCGCAATTAATAACCCAATTCAGTGTTGCTATAAATTTGTCATTTCATTCATTGAACTGTTATTTCATATGCTAAAAATGTGTATAAAATTTGAACATTTTCTGCTCATTTGGTTTTGAAAATCCTGATAAAACACAGATAAACACTGGAAACGCCAATTTCTAGCACACCTTCTAAGCCCTTTCAATAGCCTACATAACTATACACCTCAAGTTACCTGAATTTTGTACCAAACGTAAGAATTTTCTTTTGAAGCTAAGAAAACGCTGGTAAGAGCAGAAAAATCGCCTATTCTGGGCGATATAGAAGTCAATAAGGTTTAGTTATTTTAAATTTCTAGACCCTATAACTGAACAACATTAACAACATTTTTCTGTCAATTCTTGAAAAAGCGCATACCGTATTGGTCGTCTTTGAAATTTTTTTCAATTACGGTCTCAGTCACTACACCTCCGAGTTTACGGAGGTAGTGTCTTAGTGCGCCACTAGAAGGTTGAACATTAACTATATTTCATTTTGATAACTTTAAAGGGAAAAAACACTCACATTCTTTTGGTGTGGCGACGACCGTTTCGAGTTTCTGTTTGGCTTGAGAATGTACAACACCAGCACTAAACGGTCGTCGTTACACCAAAAGAATGTGCTTTTTCAGTTTAAAGTTATCAAAATACAATACATTGTAATAATATTGGTAATAAATATGGATAATCAACAACGAATCAACTGAAACACGACTTTCTTACTTATCCGGGTGAGTAAATAGATTAATTGGTGAAAGAATGAGTGTCATTTTACTTCTACCTAATATATATTAATATAAAATATAATGTCAAAAACTGATATGTTCATACTTCATTCAGTTTTGAAGCTCTGATATTTGAATTACAGCACGATCTTCAATAACTTCTCCTTTATCAATTACCCACAGTTGTGGGGTCAGAGGAAACTCATACCGTAATCCAAAACACTACTGGCAGTTTAATGATTCTAAACTTTGAAGAAAGTATAGGTATATACAGTAGTTCAATTGAAATATTATTCATGATTGTAAATGTCATAATTTCAATAAAAAAATTACGGTGTTAAACTATACAGTTAATTTTGTAGACCTACCAGGGTGCGGTACACTATTTTATAAATTGTAACTCATTCTCTATTAATGTATGCCAGCCATGAATCATATATACGGTATATGTATATATATATATATATATATATATATATATATATATATATATATAATATTTATCCTACACGATTCAAAATCAACACTTTTTTACTTGGAAGTTTTGAAATAATAATGAATTTAGTCTTAAACTCCAGAATAGAGTTGAGCGCAACCGTAAATACATTGTACTTAAATTCGTTTAGAAAGAAACTAATTTAGTTTATCAACAATGTTTTTATAATTTATTTTTGTTCAATAACATGATAATTCTTATTTATAAACCATGCCTCTGCTAAACTTGATACTTTTGTAAAAGAAGTAAGTTTGAATTTGAATAAGCTATCTTGAAACAAGTAACCTACAAATTGGTTAACCAACAACTAAAAATATTAATATAATTCAATGATTACTACCCTTGAAATTTATGATGTAGGTTAAAATTTGAATTGGAAAAATAAAATAACAAGTCTTTATTCGAAAAGAGTGATTATCAGTTGAATTATTAACGTTTATTCACGAAAAATTCCATTCAACATAGGGTTTTCAATGTAAACACGGGTTGAAGTGTACGCTTTTGAACAGCTGATCACCTGATGGTTCTAGCCTTGTAGTTACGTAAGCGACGCTTAGTCATCTAACTATATATATCAATGATGCTATATATAAAATTATGACGCTCTAAGTCGACCGAGTGCCTAGTGATGACGTATAATACCTTTGCTTACAATGTCGTCCGAGTGGTTTGTCGTCCGAGTGGGTACCCACCGTATTGTGAATATTGTTGATCTCTCTATACAAATGCAGATGAAAATAATAATTTATTAACTTCTAAGTTATTTTTCAAAAAGATAACTATTTTTTTCAATTGAAAAAAGATAACTATTTTTTCAATTGAAAAAATATTCAAATTCAAAACTTGTTTGTGAATTTCATGTCTGTGACAGCAAAATTGATCACTGAGCTGTAGGCCTAGGTATCTTACACATTATGCTTTAAATTGAGATTTTGTCAAGGTTGAGTATGGCCAATCCAATAAATGCCCTTTATTGTTTCTAGTGACATATGCATCTGTTCAAATCTATAAAAAAAACTTCTAATCTATATAAATCGAGCCTTAAATTTTGACATTCAATAACTTTTTTGTGAGCACCGAATTTGTAAAATTAGTAAAATAATATCGGGGCACCGAGCTTCGCTTGTTATTTATTTATTGACTTTTGATAAAACGAAAACAATCCTTCAAAATGATTAGGGAAGTACAAACAGGCATAGCCCAAAACTGTTTCTTTCACGAATTTTGACACTATAAAGGGTCAGGAAGTAGGTTATGTTCCATACACTTGAATTCAAGTTCAATTTTGTGTTCAAACATTTGAAACAAAAAATTTTTCATTTAGATTATATACAAATGAAATTGAATAACAAAAAACACCCACTGATCACTTAAAATTGTCAAATAATGATCAACTTTGAAAATTATTATATACTCTAGTGTAGGAGGATGGCTGCACTTTAGTATATGGCACCTACATAGATCGCTAGAGAAGGTCAAGACGAGATCAACCATGGATAACATTGTTGTCGATTTCCAAGGATTAGGTGAAAAAACATGGCGGAAATTTCAAAATGTTTATATCAATTTTTATTTTTTATAATTTTTTTTAAGGCTACAATAGGTTTAAAAATGGTGCAATGTTATGTAAAATTTGATGAGGAATCCAATGAAACCGTTTCAGGTTTGTAACTCTAGTAGTTTTGAAATATTGCGAAAAAATGTGCAGAAAAGTGCAAATTTTTTGCTTAAAAAGAGATTAACTTGATTAATAGTTCTTTTTAACTATTGGATTTAGTAGAATCATGAATTTCAAACAATATGACTAGAAGCCATTACTCAATTCAAAATGAGAGCTGCTTTTTGTGAGCATTATTCAAAGTAAAGATAAGGATTTTTTGAACACTTGCTTACCAGTATGTCAATATTCTTGATAGATAGACTTTGAATAGTTTCAAATAGATAATTTTACTGATAGATTCATTATTTTTCTCAGTAACAAAACTTCAATCCATAACATAATTAATCCCATGAAAAGAACCAAAGATAACAAAATGTAGAATTGCAACCATACTTTAGTAGTCTATCTGACATTTGTTGCAGAAGTATAATATCCATAATGATGTTTTCAAATTTGGATTAGTGCTTTTTGGAAGATTTCTTTTAAATTCCTTGAATTAAATGTGCTTGACTTTCGGATTTTACTAACATTGACTATATCTGATTCAGTATCTGTGTAATAGGAATGAGAGTAAACACAACATAAGAATTTAATACCTTAAGAAAGGTTTTTAATAACTTGAACTATACAGGTTTCGAATTGGAATGAGTTTGTTTGGAGACTTAGTAACAGTAATAACAAATTCAAAACATATGTTGTTATACTACAATCTGCTTCTTTAAACAACTCTCAATTGCCCAAAGTGTCACGGTTTGTGATTGATAGGCTATGTCATAAGTGTGGAATGAATTTATTGCCTTCTCATTGATTGTGATGTCAAATTGCAGATGCCGACAGTTAAGCAGGAGAATGATAGCAGCCAAGAACCAGCGCCAGGGTGCAGCACTGCAGGCTCTCCAACTGATGATGGTTCCAGCCAACAATATTTGATCCCTGGCTACAATCTCATATTCATCAAAGAGGATGCATATGGTGAGATTCATTCTATCACTATCCAATTCTTGATTGATTAGGTCTGCCTAGGTGATTAGATTGTGGCAAATTCCTTACATGAAGCTTTTTTATAATCAGGACTGGTAAATCCTGTAAGAGAAAATGTGTAACTATGACATTTCCCAGTAGAATTACAATTAATTCTCTCTGTAAAGCTACAAACTTGAAACTACGCCATGAAAACTCATAATTGAGTGAACATTACTTTCCAATCTTTTCCACTTCACCAAATGAATAAGTACTGTAATTCTATTCTATTTTCAAAAAATGTACCTCTTATTATGATGTAATTCACAATGGGAAGAAAACTGAATGACTATTATCATCTTATTATGAACTCAGTGATAATAATAATAATAATGACTGAGTTTTATTATTATTATTTTCATTTTTCATGTTATGGAATGCCTACATCTACTAGTATTTCTGTGTACAGTAGACCTCGAGCAGTTATAAACCGCAGCCTCCTCTTATAATGTCCATCAGAGAAAATCCTGTCTGTAGTCATGTCTGCGAGATATCTGTGTGAAAACGGCTAATGGCTGTTTGGGTTGGTGGATCAAAAATGCTAACATCAAAATCTAATCTCCTTCCAAGACATACTGGCAACAGGACAGCCCGATTTCAAAGCAGAGAAAGTTCGAGTGACAATACTATGTTATTTTAGTTATTAATTGCATGCGCTATTGCACATAATCAATAATTCATTTATTTATTTATTTATTTATTTATTTATTTAATTACAATATGGGCGCATACAGGGCAAGCCCCAAAAATTGCTCCCCAATCAAAACAATAGAAGATACATCAATTTCTTAAAAATATATATTTTAACACAATAAATAAAATATACTCCTGAAAATAATAAAAATAACAAAAAAGCAAACTACAAAACTGAATAAAGTTATAAAACTAAGCGTGATAAACTAAAAAAAATTAACTAATAAACTAAAAACTAATCAAATAAAATAAAAATAATAAAATGATAATCAAAATCTGAATAATATAATGCGAATTTAGATAAAATTAATTGAAAAAAAAGATGCAAAAATAAAATCATTACTAATAAGAGGAAATTTAT